>NW_020799594.1:0-51949 GCF_003590095.1 Trichoplusia ni
GCTACAGTATTTTAAACAAGTTGAATAATTGCAAGATGTAGATTTTATACAAGTTGATAAAATAAAAAGCATACCTGCATTAAAAGCTAGATAGATTATATACAATGAGGAACGCCGATGAACCATGTGTTAATCAGTATTATGTTATCCGCAAATATTAGCTCGTGATAATACGCAGGCATAGTGGAATAATATCTGCCATAATACATGAATGAACAGTTTTCTAATCACCAACTAGCTTTTTCATTACCTTTTAATTTCAACTTCACGAATAGCTGAGTGGTTGATAAGCCCACTGAAATTCTTGTCCTGAGTCTGGGTGTTTTTGTGCATGTGAATTGAATTTTTAAGAAGTCGCGACACACAGGTTGAAGTCCTTAATGCGGGAGTCAGTTTTTTTTTAGAAAAAAAAACTAGAACCTATTGTGAAAGTTTTAAGTCTTCAGTTGTGAAAGAGAGAGAGGTCGCTCCACGCCTTGTAGTCTTCTAATATTATTTTATTTTAAATTCAAGAATCATAATCAAAGTGCCAGTTAGTACTTTTATTTATTAAATTGTAATCTGTTATATTATATCTTAACATTTACTCCATCTTGTTATTCTAATATTATTGAAATCCAACAAAGTTCAACCACATGTTCTGAGATTTAGATTGTTTGTAATCCAGTGGTTAGCAATTCAAATGTCGAGAAACTTGATATTTGTGTCAATAACACTCGCATTCCAGCCTCGCTGGCTAATACAGTTTTCAGTATATGCAGATGTAACAAACATTTGACGTGTAATTTTAATTTGTATTGACCGATGCAATTTGCTTTTAATTAAAAACGAATACTAGAGTGTGCTGGATAGACGAAAACGTAAAAAAGTTGCATTTTGACTTATTTTTACCTCTTTTATAAGTGCATTTAATACCATACTACAGAAGAAAAGCCTTTTATCATAAAAAAAAACAGGCTGGAAAATAATTATATTTAAAATAACGTAAAACCTTTTTTCAAATAAAAAATACGGTATTTACTTTTGAAAACAAAACTTCTCAATTAATAATTTATTGCCTCTCTACATACTTTCAAGTGTTTTGTGAAAGTATCAATTTAATTTTCAACTACGTGTTGAACTAATTAACTGTCCTTAAGTAGCTTACTCATTAAGTCTTAAGTTTCTCGAACTCCTATTCACATAAGAGAACGCTTTAATTAGTGTAGGGCGCTGAGAGATATTAAAAGCCCTAGTGTACAACATAACAATAAAAGCAAGTAATTGAATAGAAATAAAAAAGCAGCACTGTCAAGTATCAAGATATTTTTTTCCGCTAATGTATTAACGTCAAACTGACAGTGACCTTTAACAGGGTTTAGCTCGGTGTCTTCGTAATAGCCATAGCACGCTCGCCTCTGAAACCACAAGTTTTATCGGCGCAATTATCTGAACAGCACAAACCGGCCGGCGACATCAATATGGCCTCAGCCTAACAATAGCGTAACTCGACAACTCAAATTTAAGGCTTTTAATTAAGTTCACCATCCCGTTTACGATTCCAAAGGACTTTGTGATAGTCGATTCCCCTCGGCGATCGCCGTATTCGGTTAGCTTTAGTTTATAACCAACTTACGACACCTAGTTGTGTGATGTATTCAAATCTATTTTGTGTTTAGCTATGCCGCAGGCGGATCCGGTGATAATTGGGGCGCCGAAAGTGTTGAAGCCAGGAGAGCAGGTGTTCCTGAACTGCACGTCCGATTTCTCCCTGCCACCGTCAGAAATTAATTGGTATATCGACGAGGAACTACAAAAGGTATGTATACCCCTATACAGCAGTGTTCGCTGTTGATTTGCTTAATTTGATCGCGATCGGACTTACGGGTACAAATCTAGTTGTAAAGGGGCTATTGCAAAGCTATTTTAGTTTCAGTATTAGTTTTGATTGCGCCCGAAATTGGTTCAAGTCAATACTGTTTTGGTCGTTCAATTGGTATTACATTCTTGTGTAACCAGGTGAGTTTGCTTATAACGGAATAACTTTGTTCATATTAGATTGTAAAGCGTCTTAACCGCGGTACGTTTTATAAAGTGTAGGAAAATATTCTGTAATAAGAATGAGCCTGTTTTTCTAGGAAGGTTTCAACAGGCTCTGATTTTTCATTTGTTTTCTTTTTAATTATTAATAATTCTCTAAAATGTTGAGATACCGTGTATTTAAAAGATACCTTTTAAATTGAATAGCAGTTTTCTGGAATGCCCATAATAACGATACCTTTTCATAATATCTCAATTACAAAACAGGGCATCATACAATAAGCCAAGCGAGTTTTAAACTAGAATAAAAAGATTCCTCTTAATTAAGAGACTACTTGGCTGAAATATTCTTTTATATAATAAATTCATTCAGCCTTTAATGATCTGATATGGGCTTAGGAATTGAATGAAACCTTTCAATGAGATCGCAATGAAAGCGTTATCAGCCAAAATTTATAATTAGCTTTAAATATATAATAAAATAACATTGAATTACTAATATATTTCTCGAAGTAAATGTTTAATAAATATAACAAAAATATCGTCAACTCAAACATTTACAAACAGATTCGATTCAAAGAAAGCCTACTTTTCAAGTCTCTACAACTTTTGTGATTTTTTTATTACTTTGGTTTGCGAAGACTGATTGGAAAATTCCTTGCATTGTAATATTTGTAGATATACGAGACGTGGCAAATTACACTTTTACAATATTTGAAATGATTTTCATGGTTATGTATTTTTGGCTCATAAAGGTATTGCAAATGCTCGTTAAGTAATTATTTATACTTTTTCTGTTTGGATATGAAAAGTTATTTATAAAGTATATTGTGTATATTATATGTAACATGTTTAATGTCAAATTGGTCTACGTAATTAAATATCACTAATATTCTAAAAATTGCATGTGAGTGTGTTTGAATTTAGTTTCGGCAGTAAACACCTTGGAACACAGTTCGACTTCGAAGCCGCGAGCAACAGCTAGACTAGAATTATTAAACCAAAGACCGTATACAAATTGTATGTACAATTTAATCCCCGTACATTTTAAAACAATACATTTATGCAGCAGAAATAAACTAAGAACATCACATATTCTAGAGCAATGTTTACGGTCAAGACTCTCAGAAAGCACGCTATAACTCACGTTTATTAATATAATAATATAATTATGCAGGTGGTTTATCCTTGCATATTATTACGACTTCCCACTTCGCAGACCTAGTGCCTTTGTATGAAGTACTTGTGCATTGTTTGCCATTACGCCGGCTCATTGTTAAGCGACTCTAAGCAAGGTACTCTTTAAATCTTCTCTAATGGCCTTTTAAAACGGCCAGTATATTTCGCCAAAATGCTCCTTTATTCGTAGCAGGAAAACCTTATAATGTTTATAATTAAATTTCAGTAAATATATTGGAATAAAAACTTATTCGATTCTGTTTGCGCAAACGGGGAAGGATTTACATTAATTTTCGAAATGATCTGGAGTAATTTATAAACGTCTATTTCTTTTTGCGATGAGGTTTAATTATTTCAATTTATGACGATTCTACTCTTGAAATGATTATAATTAATGGGAATGTTTAAGACAGTTCTAAGTAAAGTTTTATTAAAAGACTATTTATAAAAATTTGAATAAACTGTACAAAAATAGACGTCATTTCACTTGAACGTAAGTGTACTTACTTAAATTCGACTAAATTAAATAAAAACAGACTTGCTTTTCAGATTTAACAGAATTGCTGAGACGTAAATAGACCTTGCCTACTATAAATATACCATATATTATTATTTTATTTTCACATTTATTTCATATATAAAGATTTCTATGGGGTTCTTTTTTATGATAGTACTATTTTTATTTGTTAATATTATCCGCTTAGCAAAAATGTTCTTATGTGTGGTAGCAAAAGAAGTAGATCGACTACGATATACCTATCTTGCTAAAACTGTTCATGAGATACAGCCGTGTACAGATGGACGGACACATAGAGGAGCATTAGTAGCAGGGTTCCTTTTTACCCATTGGATACGGAAACCCATAAATTTCAACAAGAAATTATCTTCTCTAAATAAAATAGTATAAAATAAAGAGCTCAATATATGATCATTCCTCAAATAGACCGACCGACACAATTCTTCGGAACCCACATAAGTATTTCGTTTTAAACTAACAATGTTATTAATTGTTCAACTAATAAATTTATGTTATTTTCAGTCGAGTTCCCAATTGCAGCCATAAATTCATTCCTCAGTAATGCAACTTCGTTCCCAGAATCTAATTAAAAAGCAATGTATCAATTAACTTGAAATTCTTGTTTGTTGGGAAACTGCAAAATATTATAAACTACCGTTATTTAACTGTTTTTCTCTAGTGGAAATAAGTTGCTGGCTCCAGGAGACTGAACAACTTTTAATGTTTGAAATTTATTTGATTTCGTTTTACCTTAACTTTGTCTAATAAGAACGAGGTTTTGTACCCTAGGTCAGGTCAAATATAGTTTCTGGTCTGTGTCTGTCTTTATCTTTAGTTCAAGATGATATATTTTTTTGTAATCTACCGGTTTTAAAATTTTATGGTTAATTTACCATGTAAAATCAGGTCAATAAGACCATAATTTATTCACGAATATCTAAATTATTGAAATTCGAACAACGTGACTGCAGGAACGTGATACAAAGGTCAGATAGCCGGTCCATCCAGTAGGATTGACGGAATAGCCGACGGAAATAATAGCTTGGTATAACTTGCTACAAACACAAGGAACAAATTATCGGATATTGTTTGATATAGGCTATACGCGTGTATAACTGAAATGAAATAATTTATTTTGCAAATATAATTGACGTCATCAGGTTTATATGTAATTATAAAGCTGGCTGGAGTCAACATTTCTTAGCTGGCTATCCTGGGAAGAAACGACGAAATAAATTCAGGGGCCATCGCCTCTTTTAAAATCCAAACAATGTATTTTTCCCTAGTGGGTAAATAAAAGCAGTGCCTTTTCTTTGGAAGAAAGAGCCAGATCCATCTGAGCAAGCCTGTAGCCCATGTATCACAACCATTTTTAAGGCACCCACACTCAAATCTTAGTGTAACCATTCCCTATCTACCTATAAATACCAGCTACTAAATAAAGGTATCAACTCAAGATTAAACTAGGATGAAGCAAGATTTCATTAGTTCACAATATACATTATGCTAGTCCATTACCGGGGTATAATCCTGCCTTTACGACAAATAACGAAATCGTACGACAATATCCGAGGCCATTCTGTAGAAACCATTATAACTTACCTCAGACTTCCAGGTATTGGAGGAACAAATGAAAATGGCTGAAGATTACCTGCCCTTGTTAATATTAAGTTATTTCGAGATCGCTTTTCACCGAATGACCTTCAGCGTTTAATGGTTTGTTTTATAAATCTTGTACTTAGTTTTGTGTCCTACGGGAGTTCGGTTGTACATCAACAAAACGATAGCATGCATTAGAATTGGGTATTTGGTCACATTCGACTGTTAAATGGATTTTCAATAAATATTGGATACTTTTTGGTCTAACCCGTGCACCAAAAATGAAGATGATGACGTAATTGAAATCTTGATAACTCAACAACATAGTACCAATAAAAAAACAGTCCGCAAGTAAATTAGCCCATCGAGTGACATAGGAAAATAAATGAATGTAGACATTGTTTCACATTTTGCGAGAAGGCTGGCATTTCATAATCTAGCCTAAAGCAACTCGAAACGAAATATTTAAAAGCCCAGACATTTTCCATGAAACAACAATACGCGGGAATAATGTAGGCCACAGTCTGAGTCGGCTTTCCGAAGGAAAAGTCATAACGTATTTTAGGTGACCCTTCCCGAAATACGCCACTCATGAATTAGTCAACGTGTTTGTCGAATTCCTACTTCTTTTTTTTAAATAACTAAAATTATATACGATATGAATACAAAGGTACGTCTGAACAGATCCAACTTTATATTAATATTAAAAACGCGAACGTTTGTGTGTATGGGTGTTTGTTCCTCTTTAACTCAAAAACCACTGAACGGATTTAGATGAAACTTGGTACACAGATAGTCTATAAACAGGTTCAACACAGAGGATAGCTACTATTCTGATTTTATGTTCCTCTTCCCAGGATCATTTTCGAGGTGTAGCACCCGCGGGCAAAAGCTATTATAAAAGAAACAACCCCGCAAATAAAAACACATGAAATTCGATACTAATTTGAATTACGGATAAATTATAATTAAAGTCCTAAACTACTATCAACAAATAATTAAGTTACGGTAATTTAATTTCCATAATGATCATATGCGCGTTAACAGCAAATATTAACCGAATATTTATCACATTAAATGCATTAGTCGGTACTGATTAACGAATCATGATACCGTTAAAGTATCGTGTTTATTTCGAAACTGTTACCTAAAGTACAAAAAAGGCAGACTGGTATTTAATCGGCTTGTTTTTTTGTACTTGAAAGGGTACATTCCTCGAAGGGACTAATGTTAAGCTTATATAAAGAGTAACTTCAAAATTCCAGAAGCATGTTTATTTAAACGGTCTGGATAAATAGATCTGTTTACGCGTGGGTATGAATATCATGTCCGTGGCATTGTGGCATCAGATAGGTATTTTATTTTGTTTTGTATTCGTTATTTGTATGGCTAAAACGATATTATCGTTGATGTATAAAAGGCGGCACTCAATATCAGTATATTGTTGATGTTTTTAGCATTCCGTATGCTAAAGGGTAAAACGTTACTGTGTTACTGAGGCACCGCTGTTTGTCCGTCTGTCTCCAAGTCCATCGGATATCGCCCGTATCTGTTAAAGTGCTATAACTAGACGCTGAAATTTTCGCAGATGATGTATTTCGGCTGTGTTTCAAAATAGAGGATAAGCAATAATTGGTACAGATATAAATTTTATTGAAAATCTTTTGAATATTTTTACTTTAGTCCTTTTAGCCTAATTTGATGTCCCACTGCAAGACGAATGGTGTATGAATTGATAATCAAAAATAGACAACCAATACAGTATCAGAGTAGGTAAAAAAAGATTTTACGTGATCTCCTTAGTGTACACATGAAAGGAATGGCCATTTGTTTATGTATTTATTCAGTTAATAAAAAATAAGAATACTCGTATTTTGAGCTTAGAGCGTCAAGTAGAAGGGTATTCCCATAATAATTATTTGCATCAAATGCACTCACATAGCGCGCTGGATTCGTACGCCCGTTTAATAAGAGCTCCTATCACGGAATATTAGACGGAATAGAATGTCATTAATCGGGAATGTTTGCATATTCAACATGTTGACAGTGAATACTGCACAGCCGGCAATACGATCTCTATGAACGTTTAGCTGAATTCCTTTAAAACCAATTGTCCAAGTTTTGAATTGCGATTGCATAATAGCATTAAATGTAACTGAAGTTGTGGCCATGGACTTTTAGAAGTATTTCAAATCAATATTGGTTGAACCTAGTTTAAGATAAGATTTTCCAAAATGCTAGCCATAGCCCCGGTATAAAGTAGCAAAACAAGCCGGGACATGGATTAGTTTTAGTCATTAAAAGTCTTACACTCAATTCCGCTCAACCCAAAGCATGCTATGTATGAGCATAGGAAGTTTACTAAAATCCAATTATTAGTTTGGCTAATTTAAGAGTCTAACCAAAATCTAAGTTTCTGCTGATAAAAGTTATCCCTGTGTGTCGTTTCCAGCTTCACAAGTATTTAAAACTAACACAAATATTGATTAAAACAGGTCCAATTAACTCATAATCTGATATTCGGTGGATACGTTGATAGCAATCTATATTATAACTATAAGTGCATCCACCACTAATGTAATCTGTTTCAGATTAAAACGTTATACATTTTTGATCAATTAATAATTTTAATAAAATCACTGTATTTTATTACAGTAAATTGATTGTAATTATATTTACAAAGCAAGATTAAAGGTTATAATAACTTTCGTGAGGTGGGTTTATAATTATTTATTTAATAACGGATTATTCTGGCATAGATATTTATCGATATCTCCTTACTAGTAGCGGATCCAACACAAGCCAAATTAAAGAAAGATAGAGACGAGAACGAGAAGTTTTATGCATTATATTACAAAGTAGCTGTTGCCCGCGACTTCGTCCACGTGGTAGGAAGATCTTGAAGAACGCAGAGATGAATAATTTTCCCCGTTTTTTCCACATTTTAAATTGTAACTTCGCTCCTATTAGTCGCAGCGTGATTTTATATAGCCTTCCTTGATAAAAGGTCTAATCAACACATTTTTTTTTTCTATTTGATCCTGAGATTAGCGCGTTCAAAGAAACCAGCAAACTATTCAGCTTTATAATATTAGTATAGATTACTTTTATTGATAAAACTTTAAGGTTATTGGCTAAATAAAATCTAAGAGTTAGATGTTCTATGTCTTTTTACTTAGTGTCTGAAATTGACAGAGTATAAGACACAATCTTCTAAGATTTCTATAATATCTTATTGCAACTTACATACATATTCCCTACTTTATCTAGCCTTATTTACTACAATAACGAAAAAGTAAAAAGAGTGTATTGCTTATTTAAATAGACATAACGTTCAATTTTGCTTGCAGCCCGAAATGTGGCAGAAGACAGAGGTGACGGGCAACCAGCCTGGCGGGCTGCGTCGCTCGTGGCGCGTGCTGCGCGTGCGCGTCCCTCCCACCGCCAGCGGCGCGATGCGCGTGCGCTGCGAGTCGATACTGCAAGTCGATCCGCCCGTAGTGCGGGACGCGAATACTATTATAACTATACATTCGCGCACCCAACTCTCCAAATATGTGTCTAATAGTGGTAAGTAGTATATGATTTATTGAATTATTAATTATAATTTAAATAAAAAATTATAATGTTTGAGCAGTTAACGGTGCTTGTGGCCTTAGGAGAAACTGTGTCAAGCAGTGGACTGCAATCCGTTGATATTCATCATCATTGGCCAATTTCAATATGGAGTTTTTATGGAACAAAATTTCAAAGGTTCCACCTTAAAAATATTTCTCCAAAAATGTTAATGTTAACTTTATCTCTAAAATGTAACTCGAATCATTTTAACACAGAGCACACATTTTTTGGTAAAAAAGAGCAGTCGCAGGGAGTATTTCAAATGTTTATTTTGCGTACAAATATTCGTTCACTTAAAAATAATTAAGTAAAAACGAGAAAGGATTAACATTCATAACAAAAAAAAAAAATATTGATATAAGATTAAAGTTTTCGATCGGCTCTTTGAAAGCCAGGTGAATTTTGTCCTGAAGACATTAATTATAAAAATAATTAAAAGCAAGTCTCAACGTACAAAGTAACGGTGAATATAATGTCTATTATTACCCAATTTACTTTGTATTTCATAAGCTAAAAATAAATACTATCGAGAGGAAACTCGATATTTGAATAATGGGCTAAACTTTATTATGATCAGATACGCTTAAATGTCTGAGAAGCGAAACTTTTTGGTATTTATGGTTTAAGTTACTAAACAATATAAAACAATATCAGATCTCTTTTTGTGTTAATATCAATTCATTTTTTTCATCTGGAGTTTGGATCGCCTGATAGTTCTTATTTTCTCAAAGGATGAAGTTATGCACCTATTAAATTGTGTAATGAGGATCTTTAACTCCTATTAACAAAATACCATCATTGGTTATACTAAAAAAAACTGTAGAAGATTAACAGGCAGACCAAAAACTTACTCTGCTCATAACAAGAAAAGCGTATAAAAGCCAGTATTATTTGCTTACACAGCACCGAAATACGAAAACACCACGTCAATCAACGAAAATAAAAATAAAGCATTAAAATTTAAATAAACTTGCTTAATAACCCGTTGGTGAAATCTCAAATTATGTACACGTGATGCGGATAATGATTGCGAGTTAATCACAAGGGGAAAAGCGTGAAAAACGATAAATACATGAACATTACCGAGGTTTAATATAAATAGGTCGTTTAACATTTCTCGGTAAATGGAATGAAAATGTTTGTACGGCCGCAGGTTAGCCCAAAACTTCAGCATTCAGTGTATTTACCTTGATAAGTAATCAATATCATGTATTTGTTTTGTTGCCGTTTGATAGATTGGCTTTTAAAATTATATTTGGTCCTGCTTTCATTAAATTCGGGTTAATTTAAATATATTTAATTTTGAAATATTTGAGTACGTTAATGTTAAAAAAAAACACTATGTTAGTAGTACCAGTGTTAGTTGGCGAATTGAGGCCATTTTTTTTTAAATTAAGCCATGTAAAATTCTTCAAGATCTAAAATCAAAGCTGTGATAGTTCCTTAGCCTGATTTATCTCTGGTCATATCTATCTATCCCATATTGTTCAGCTTTGAGAACATAGGAACAGTAAGTGCACCTGAGCTACATGTTTATGCACATTATGTCTTGAGTAGATGGCTGGTGTCAGATAACACTAGCCGCCGAAGCCCTAGTTGGCCCGTAAGACATTTTTGGTTCGTAATTTTAATGTATCTTTTACTGAATTTGAAGATTCTTGTGATTCAGTTATCGTTTCTCGTTCCTTAAATATTGTTTTACCAAAATTGCATTATTTTTTATATTATTTATAGTAAATGTGATAATATGCTAACGATAACTTTCATTTGTTTCAGGTACAAAAGTAGTCAATACAGTCGTATTAATAGCAACAATTTTATTATTGACTTATAATGAAATATCAAGGTTTACGAGCTTATGAGATTCGGTGTGAAATATTGTCTGGTGATATTAGTTATAAGTGTAGATAATATTGAGAACGGCCTGTATTAACCTACTGACGAATGTCACTACATTATGTATACAAAACAAACAGATGTTTAACTTTTTGGTACATTATGAGGCCAACTGGGTATGAAAAACAATCTTTTGGATCCTTCACTTTCAGCTAGCAATTAATATAAATTTATTGCTTCTTCGAAGTGACACAAAACTACTTCGAACATTGAATTAAAGTTTGGGAGAGAAAACTCTTAACTTCGCTATCCGATGCATCTTGTTTGAGACGTCATGTGACTTTAGAAATCGATTTGCTAAAACTTACAATGGCAGTTCTTAATGGGAACGTATTATGTCATGTTTGTGCTGTGACATAATGACTGCACAATATAGTTAACTTCTATCACACCTAACAACACATAAAATGTCATAATACATTTTTTACAATTTGCCCTTTGTAAAGAGTCTATACACATTATGACGTCATTTGTTAGCCCCATAATGTATCAAAGCGTTTACAACACAAATGTAACCTTCTTTTTAACACCTCTTTTAAGGAGAGAACTTAAAACCAAAACTGAAGACTAATTCTTTACTTTATTGTTATAATTAAAACAAATTCTAAATACGAATGGAACATAAGTCAGTTTCTTTAAAAACTTATTTTACGAGCTTCAATCAGATGAAATTCATGGAGAGACACTCAGATGGCTAGAATAACAAAACACTGTAGACAAATCGAAAAAAAAAGTAAAACGAATAAATTATAATACCCATAGTCCTAATACATTGTGTATCACGGAAGAATAATTATTTTTTGTACGTTTCTGAAACGTTAATCGAATCATCAAAAATGTATAAAGCGAGTTTGTTGATAGATAATTAATTGTAAATGAATTAGGTTATGAAATAATGTTTGTTTGTTTGTGTATTTTATTTCCTCATTTTAATTTAATAGCTGGCTTTTCACTTTAAAAAGTTTAAGTCAAAATCAGTTTGTCTGTACATTTTTACATTGTGGCAAAAAAAAAAAAACTTATTCCGTTGCATTGAACAAGGAAAAAGGTTTAGATATGTTTGGCTTCATTTTTGAAACAATTAAAACCTACGAGATAAACCCGTTTGAGTTTGTGCTTCGTTTAAGTGGAATGCCATAACAAAAATATTGTCGCCTGTTAATTTCTATTGAAACAGCATAAAATTATATTTCATTGTTAAATATTTTATTCATGTCCTTTATACGGCAACCACAAAATAAACTTTCTCGAGAAAGGTTAATATGGTAACTACCAAGTCAATTTTAAGGCTGAGCCGATCCTTTTCCTTTGTTTAAATTGGTTCTATTTGATATATCCAGAAGTCTTTTGTTTCCGCGCATGAAAAGAAAACTAAGTTTTTTGCTTCTTTGTAAGTGACAATGTTTTAAAAAAGCTTATACTGATAGTTTTAATAATAGGCGTTAATCTATGGCTGTGTTTTCACTTAAGGTAACGTCAATTCTTTGCACGACATCATCTTTGAATAAAATTAAATGTACAGTGACACGAAATTGTTTTGTTTTTAATTTTGTATAATTTTTATTATTGTATTCATTGTAAATTTTAAATGGGATACGTAAATAAAGTTATGATACAAATTGTATTTGAAGATTTTATTTAATCCCTGATACACACCTGTTTTGCGTAACATCTTTTATTTAATTGACTATAGTAATGAAATGATATATTAAGGAGTTTCAATGTATACAAAAGAGTTGACTTAAATTAAGATTTCAAAATAAAATCACAAATACACACATAGTACAGGTTTCACAAGACTAAAAAAAAAGTGAAAAATAAAACCGTCATTTCACAACTTGACTTTTTAAGTAATAAAGGTAAGGAGAATAAGTAAGTCTGACATCTAATCAACTAGCAACCACTATACAAGACTTAAACCGCTTCTTACAATATTCTTACTACACTGAACGCTAAGTTTGTTTAAACAAAACTCGCAAAGTTTCCAAGCCGCAAGTGTATGTGAAACAACGCAAAACGTTGCTGTACCTACAGCTACAGACCACGTATCATAGTCAAAGTTTTGGTTTGAATTTATTCTTGATATATTAGTTTTGTGGCTTCGCGTACTTGTAATTAGGTTAGTAAGGCGACTTGTGATAAAGTAACGTAATATTAGCGAAGATTCCTCAATGTGCGTCGAGAAAAGTGCAGTCATGTTTCATTTTATACTCTTCATCGTCTCCGTATCCTTTTCCCAACTACGTTTGAGTCGGCTTCCAGTCTAGGTGGATGCAGCTAAGTACCAGTGTTTTACAAGGGGAGTGTTTAACCTGTGATCTACCAACTTGTGCAGTTGTAGTTTGGCCATGAGCGCCTCCCAGATTCCACAACAGTAAGTATTTTTTTTAAAAAGGTGATAGTGTCCGTGATTGCTCCAAAAACGTCTTAAAAGAGGAAAACCAGTTTAAAACACGGTCTGAAATTTACAGAGACATAAACTACGTCATAGAAACCACTTCTCAGTACCAAGCGGAGTCGGTATTCCAAATTAAAACTTTGTAATCAATTCTTTGTCCTAAATTATGTACAGAGTACGCAAGTCATTTAAGATGCAGATGTACTAACAGTAAACGCGGTTTAGACTTCTGCTAACGCTACAAGATTAAGCGGAACTTCTGAAGTGCTAAAACAAGTTAATAACTCTTGGGACAGTTAACTAACCTGCTAACAAACGTCCCAAGTTGTTCGTAACCATGTAAATTCGTTTGCAATTTTAAACCATTTCGAACATAAATAGGTATACGGAGAACAGCCCTCCCGAGCTCTGACCCCGATGAATTTATGTATGAAATATCCAATGAAAATGATTAGCTTTATTTTTTATTCAAAACCCTGTAAACAGTGATTTAATACTACGTCTAGACGATTTTTTATTTTATTTTTACATGGTTTTATTGTGAAAATTCATTAAAAAGTATAAATTAATTATTGCACGGATTCTCGTAAATGTTTTCGGGGATTGGAAAAACAAAGTTAGTGTTGATTGATAAAAAAAATGTTGATTTGAATAAATGTTGTGAGAGTTGAAATAAGAACGATTTTAAAATTAAAATCTGTATTTGAATGAATTTGCTTTTTCCGTCACTTGTTTTCAGGACCGAATGAACTATGCAGTGCACGAAAGTATAATAATTTCCTAAAACGTCTAAATTAAATTAAATTATTGTTATAAAAAACAGGTAAAAGTAAAGGATCATCGTTTGTTATTTTACGTATAAATAATTATGTCCACACATTGCTGTTAATTCACGTGCCAGTAAACCTTTCTTTTTAGCATTCAGAGAAGTTGGCACGATAGCTACCATACTCGAAAGTCACATTAAAAAAGCGTTCGAACAGCCAATCTTCTAAAAAGTCCGTTAAAAGGTGAAACTTGGAGTCGAACCATAAGTATCCCGTTAGTATGAAATGTTCAGAACTGCGAATATCACTTTAAAAGACGAACAAACATTTTATAGTGCTATGATGACTGATGATGAGTTAATATTATTATGTTGCAAGATTTTTACTGGGATGCTCTTATCGAGTTACGGCTATTTGTTTGTCTGTATGTCCGGCGTCACCAGCCTGTATCTCAAAGCGTGATAGCTAGGCAGATGATGTATTTCCATTGTCGTGAGAACAAATAAAAATCCAAATTGAGGAACGTTTATTTTATGAAATGAACCGTTCAAAATTCTAAAGTGACAATATAAAAGTTGAGAAAGAATATTATTCTTTCAACTCCACGCTATCCTGCATGTTAATTTACTTCCAAAAATAGTCTAATCATGAGATCAATAAGTGAAATCACATAGTCAAAACAAACACTAACTGGAAATCCTCCAAAATCAATTGCAGCTTAGTTAATCCCAGCTGTAATGACTACCCGTAGTTAGTAATCCCTATGAACTAGGGGCTCTACCACCAACTACTAAAGAATAACTATTGCAAATGTGGAAGAGAGACGGCTTTTTATACCGTGTAGAGCGCTATCCTGCTCCCACAAGTGTCATTGCCTTACTCTTCGAGATGATAGTAGGTGTTAGCTGAACCGTACGTTATTTACGATGACCCAGCGGTTTCATTGTCACTACTGACATTAGTTTGACCGTAGAATTAACTTCATGATGGTTATGGTGAAAGGTATTAGAGGTATTCTATTGTAATGGTTCGCGTTAATACTGAAATGGGTGGTGAGGGTTATCGTGTTGTTTTTAGATGAATTATTGCATGTAAATGCTGCTAGGATGGAAACATTTTGCAGTGCGGATCACCGAGTGGTATTGCCTAAGTCACGACGTGAAATCTACTGTGCCTGATAAGTATTTTTGTGATCCACAATTGCCTGCTACGAGTTCTTTTTCTTAATTTTTGGGAAACCCCAGCGACACAGGGATTACATTTCTTAATCCAGGGTTATTGAGCATCGCATGTATTATCTCTTAATAAGCGTAGAAATACGTTGTATTATCTGATATTAACCACATAAGTCGCGATAAAACTAGTGGTGTACTAGGTACATTTGTAATACTGCACCTACGTTACACCTGTGGTATTGGGTATCTTTACAACCACAAATCTTGCAAAATAAGAAGTCGCCAGTCGTAGTTGCAGATTGAAGTTTTGTCATTCTACCTTAACCAAACCACAAATGAATGGCTATTAGACAGTGATTTCTATAAGAGAACACATTTATTACGAAATACCCTCATATAGGTAGTGTTTTTTTCGATAAATGTAAGCAGAAGCATGACTAATAAGACGTTAAATTATGGTTTGTGAAAGTGTTATAATATTAATCAGTATTTTTAAGATTTGTTTACTACCTCGCTTGAAAAAAGGGGTATTGTACCTGCTCTGTTAAAATAATATTATTACTAACACAACAAAATAACTCATGAGAATAAATCTAATGTGATAGTAGTGTAAGGGTAAGATTGAATTAGTGTTACTGAATGAGTTAGCGTGCAAATAATATATATGAACGTAACACTGTTTTATTTTGATCTTGTGACGACAAGCAGAACTTATCTATATTATTATGTGTCGGTGTTTTCTGTCTCACTCATCTGATGGGTAGGTAAGTAAGCATGTTTGTTTTATTTTTTAAAACAATGTCGTGGTTCCTGGTTGCGGCAGTGGCACGGATGAGTAAAACGAACATTAATTTCTAATAATTGCTAAGCTAATAACTAGGACCCCATCACTGGTTAAAGTTTAAAGAAATATATTTCACATTTTAGATTTATTGTTTATGCCTCCTTCTAGGTTAGGAATGTTTAATTACAAAGTTCCGCTAAACTACTAAAGAAATTAGGACAATAAAACACATAGGCATCAAAATACGCTATTAAACACTACGGAAGAACTATATTGGTTTCTAAAACCATTTGTTCCACAGAATATAGCGTGACATAAGAATGATAAGGATTGAATTAGTGTTATTACTATAATTATTGTAACACAACCAGCATGACCTATGTGTGTGGTAGCGTGTCGATATTTCGGTCTATTATTTATAGTTATATTATTTTGCTGCATAGGTCCTATAATTACATGAATTGCTTTACCTAAATACAGCTAGTAATTAAAGTTACATGTTGGAATATAATTTTTTGTAACCTGCCTGTAAATATCAAAATATTGAAGGTCTCTTTTCATATAAAAACTTTGAAAAATAATCCCGATGCTTGCTCATTGTATGTCAATCATTTTAGATTTCATTATTTAAAGTTAGAGATTCTATCACCATGTTAAATATTAATATTTTTATGGTTGTGGAAGCGTGACAACGCAATACTTGAAGTAGAGCGATATCATACTTCCAAAATAATATTACTTAAAGATATGGTAAATGGTAATAGGCCCCCTGGTTGCAAATGACACTATTTAAGTACAAATACCTACCTTTTAAAAGGTACATGCCTAAAAATAGTTCGAATCTGTAACTTCGTGTATACGAATTTCTTTTGGTTATTATTTTCCTGACTCACATTATTTTTTGGTAAAAACAAGGTATGTTTTGCTCCCGAAAAAACTTATTAGCAGTGTGAGGATGGAAAAATTTGGGAACGGAGGGAGAATTTCCGAGATTTACACAAGAGGTAATTTCGGGAACTATTGGATTACCTTCGTCAAATTTATACCGTTATAAATCTACACACTATTTTTTTGCCCTGATAACTTATTAATACTGAACTTATGTGAGTACATATTGATAAAACAACTCTAAAATTGAGGTTAATTTTACCGATTCCAAAAATCCTAATGATTCAAGGTATATGAATACCATTAGCTGAAAATCATAATTACATAGGAATTTTAGTCAGTTTTTCAATGAAATTAGCAATTTACGTGTTTATTTTTATTTTGATTTAAAACCACAAAATTACAACTCCACAATAGATAACAGCTTTCGAATTTACAGTGCGAACAATGTTGAACATCCATCGAGCAATGTAGGAGCGATAAAACCCTATTCCTTAAAGAAATCTTCTAAAAGGCCTATACATTACAGAAACAAATTAACTGTACATCGGTACAGTTTGTCGGCCGCGGGTAAGGAAGTGCTCCCCAGTGGGGCAAACCTCGTACGGATTGTTCCCTATCCCAGAATACTACTGAATGTTCCGAACTCCATAGACACCTCATTTGTATTCCCAAAAATATATAAGTTGGTATTATGTTGGATAAAGGTAATAAGCTGGTCTCTAACATTGGGGTTCCGTACTCGAAGTGTAAAAACGAAACAAAGAGTTCCACCTTTCACCAGCTTTTATCTCGTAAAGTGTAATTGCTAGTTGTAATTTTTACAGGTGATGGATTATAATATTTGTACGAAACCGACTCGAACTTAACCATTTTTTATTATTCAAGGTATCTAAGAAATTATAAAGAAGCGGGTGTCTAGTGACAAAGGACACTTTAACGTACCCGAGTCGCCCCCAGTATTTGGCACTATTATTTTTTGGACTTTTCAAATTATTACTGTTACTCTGCCTGTTTTATTGGAATAGACAATAACCTCCATATATTAGTATCATACAACTATTTGTACAGAATATAACTATCTTGGAAAATATAGTTAGCGATTGGTTAACAAGCAAGTGAATTTAATACCGTGGCATTTCGCTAATACATTATACTTTCATTCACCTCGCATCCCCAGTCAATTTCGACCTCTATCAAATTTAATCATCTTTTACTTTCTAAGTCTCCGGTATGACCATTATGCGTGCGTTCAAACCAAACACAGTCTGCAGAAGTTAATTGTAAGCCAGCTCACTCCAAGAGCCAATGTGACTCTAAAACCATTATGGTTATGAGGTGTGAATTATTATTAAAAACTTAACCATACAAAAAGTTCTTTAGCGAATGAAAAAACAAGTCTCGATAAAACAGTCGTTGGCTTATTACCGTTTGGTTTGAACGCGGCCAATGAGTCGCTTTCTTAATCATTTAACTTCATTAGATTGACATCGCTGTCTAATATCAAGTTACTTAACGCATTTAGAAATGAGAATTTTAATGTCCACTTTATTATTCAGCTGCTAAAAAGGTCTTTGAAATTTCGAGATCATTTAAAATTTTCTACTAAGAAGGTTTTAAGATTTTTTATCGTAAATTAGGTTTGCCTTTATTAATGGTACTTTTAAAATAAATGCTACTATTTAAAGTCAAATGTTATTGTTTTAAATAACTCAAGAAGGTTTCAGCAACATAAATTCCAGTTTGAATTTAGTAAAATGCATGTTTATAAAAGAGCAAAAAATTTAACGTAAATATTAATTTAAACATCAAGACAATATTTTACGAGTAAAGATAAAACCAATACACAATAATCGTGGATCAGCGAAATAGGAAATAAAACTCAAAGCGCGTATCGTACGAAATAAAACAACACGAATCGGTGATAAAGATAATATATTCATACCGTGTAATTATTTTTCCGAAATACACCAGTAGCTTTATGTTTACAGAGGGAACTAAAGGCTTTCGCGGAGGCTCATAATAACGCAAACGACTAACTCTCGAGGGTCGTCGAGTAATTTAGTCGTCGCCTCTCGGATCATATTATCCGTATTCCTAATACAAATGATCCGCAGTTCCGCTGGGACGTGCCAAAATGGGTAAATTAAAACGAAGTATACTTCTCGTAGGAATTTTGGTATGTATAAAAAAATCTGCATTACATTGCCTGGCGCGCCTCCAGCCGGCGGCTTGTCAACGACACCATACACGATAGATTTTTATCAACTTCTTGTTAAAGTGGCGAAATAAAGGGGTCGTATCTGCCGCAGGGGAGACTTTGTAAATTTGGTCTAATTTAGGTGCGCGGCCAAATTCAACTCTCATAAAGGATAAACGAGTTAGGATGTAACATTAATGCGAGTGTAATTCGATGGTAATGTCACCCATGACAGGTATTTGTAACTTTCACGAACAAAATTATTTTACACATTTGCACAATTATTCCTAAAACGTCAGAATATACGTTTAAAAAGGCTTGATACACTATTTGCTAATTGAGTATCCTCCATGTTCGTTTTGTGAGCAGAAAGACTGGTAAAAGGTTTTAAACACGTTATTTTTGGAAACACTAAGCGATTAAGAGCATAAATTATTCCAAACTTTGTGTAAATTTGCAGTTTGTTCTTGTTGCAGGGACTATATTCCCTTTTTATTTTTTACTTTCAAATATTCTAGAATAATTATAAAATAATATGCGACATAAGGATTACATTTCTTGATGCGAGAGACCTTGAAAAATATATATAACTTAAACAAATACATAGATATTTAAAACGTTAATGCTGTCATAATATTAGGTCAAACAGTGAGTACTGTTTTGTGAGAGTCTGATCTTCTTCTAATATATGAAATTCCCGTGTCACAATGTTAGTTACCGTACTCCTCCGAAAGGCTTTACCGATTTTTACCAAATTTTATATGCGTATTCAATAGGTCTGAGAATAGTACAACATCTATTTTTCATACCCCTAAGTGTTAAGGGTTACACACACTAAAAAAAATATTTAATTTTTTGGAGGAATTTGTTTTTTTTTATAATGTGGCATTAAAATACATACAACTAGAAATAATTCACTAGGCTGGGTCAGCTAGTCATCTTATAAATTTAGTTAGCATACCTTAAAAAAAATGTGATGTCCAAAATATTCTTGGGGTCATACTTCATATTCTTATCTACGTATCCTTAACAATGTCAATCTTTAAAATCCTCAAACCCAATACCATGAATATACCGTAGAAAATTTAACCAGAATATTTGACATCATTTCTCTCTTTACATCCATGAAGTCTTAGAGTATATTAAATAACTAAATCATAAAATTGAGCATGTACCAAAATAGAAATGTAAAAGTAATTCTCAAATGCACTTCAATTCAGTTCCGAGTGAACCGCGAAAATAGATGAACGGCACTTAAAATATTTTTCTAAAAGCGATTCGTTCACAAAAATATTCAAATTAATTGTGACGAGAAAATGAAAAGTCGCGTGTTTTCACTTTGCTTATGTAAGAGTGAAAGCATGGATATAAAAATTAATATGTTACTGACCAAGTGCGCTCTTTTTAAAAACATTTATAGGTGTGCAATTCAAACACACTTAGACATAATTTATATTTTCTGTTTTAATAAATTGTAATTACTTAAGTCACTGTTTCTTTCGGGTATATTGTAAAATAATATTTTCTTGTTTTTTCTAACTTATAATGTTACCGTGACTCGAAAAAAATACCAAATTAATTTTATATGAAATACATCGGATCTACGACACCCTCACCCGGAGACCAGGATACGAAAATTGCGATAATACCTAAATATTTGAAAATTTGAAGCTTAACCATGTTATGTGAAAATCTTCAAGTGTATGTTCATGTCAAGAATGTATCTGCAAGTTATGTATCGATTGCAATAAATCTGATATTACCTGACTGACTGAAGAAAAACTGTCTTCTTAAAATGTTTTCTAAGGGTCAAAAAAACAAGGCCATATATACAAAATTGGACAAAACAAGAGTTCCGTGTCGATGTAATGTTTTCTTTTTGTATATCTTACACTGTATTTTTCCATCAATCAATTACTTTATTCTTATTTTAATTTCATAATTTATCAACATCATCTCACGTGAATGAGTTGATGATAGTAGTCATAAGGAGACCTGGGCAAAAAATATTTTTGGCTTTGATTAAAAAGCGTTTTAAAAACCCTTTTTTTTCAACCTCTCTGACAAAGTCGCGGACAACAGCTACTAAAATATAAAAATAAATTCTGATTCCAAGCTTAGTGCAAAACTGCACAACCGTTAGCTGTTTCTCAGAACATCACTCCAACATTAAAACAGTCGGTGACATCTTTCCGAGATTTCCTTTTAAGATAAGACGAGCGGCCAGCGAATTCACTACTTCACTGGTTTGTCAGCAAATGTTGTGTTTAAAGAGTAGGCCACGAGTAGAGACAGTTTGTTAATCTATCGCCACAAACACAGCCACCTACTGACCTATTTACCACACTCTCACTTGTGCCGGATGATAAGCCGCTCTATTTTTCATTTCTAAATTAGCCTGATACTGTAGAGTGACCGTCGTATTCACAGGTCAAGCTGGTAAATTAAAGATTGTGCGTTTTTGTAGTTGTGCTTTAGCGTGCTGTTATGAAATTAGATATTATTCATATTATATCGAACTAGCTTTCGTGTCAGCGTGTATGTTGGGAACCTCTGCTCTTAAAGTGTAAGTTTTATCAAATGCGGTGTGGTGGTTGATTGAAAAAGCATTCTAATGAACAGGCAAACTTTCGCCTATGATTAAAGTTTCTTGTTTGCATTGATGCTAAAGATACATTACACTCATAGTAAGTAAAGTAAAAAGTTATGAACAAGAAGAATACCCACTTATTTACTTATTGCGTTTCCCCTTCCAAGTTCCAGTATAATACAGGTTCCATAGAACAAACCGCATCTACTCTTTAAACATGAGCATTTTAACGCTACTATATTTCCTAACTGAGAATTACAAATGAATAATTAAAATGACAGTTGCGTGGTTATTCGCTGGCATCCTCCGCAAGAAAAGCAACACAAACACAGCTTGAACGAATATGAATTTTACTACAACAATGATAAATGCCATAGTCCAGTATACAGAAATGCGTCGAATAATATCCGAGGTTTTTATGCACGTTCCATTTTAAATTGGAATAAGCGAGATGAAAAGGAGAAAAAACATCACGAAAGCAAATTACAGGAAGCGAAAGAAACTAAAATGCGGGACGGCTTGCTCGGGCTTGAACTATAAAATATTTGCATCCAAACGAGGGCAGAGCAACAATAAGATGGAAATGCAAAATTCTGGTACGATGCAATGCATACTGTCCGCTCACGCTAATGGCCAACCGTATATTTTACTTGAAACTGAGACTTGGCTTAAAATTAGCTGTATTATGGTATGTAATTTAAATTATGCTCATTACACAGCATATAAAATGATATAGTGCTACAATTTCTAGTAGTTGTTCCTGGGGCTGAGACTTCAAGACTTTTTGGATGTGTTCCATTTTGGCCGCAGTCGTGTTCTGATACAGCAATTTCATTTTTTTATTGCTTAAAATATACAAAACTTTTATATTTTGTGGTGGTGACAGCGAAAAATTTGATTCATGTGTATACTGTCATTTGAACAGTTTGAAAACTTACAGCCATATACCACTTACTTTAATTCTCATGAAATAACTTAAACATGTTGCAGGGTAGGTTTAGAAGGTATAAGTAAGACATATTACTTTAGATACTGGAAGCAGTATGCACATAAATTAACAACTAAGCCAACATAAATTTGGCAAAATAAATTATCCAGCAACTCTTAGAATACGCTCTTCGTTAGAAGCGCAAATTGGTAACCCACTCAAAAAACTGTTGGGAATCTCGCTGTATCGCCGTAATGCCTTCTCTAAAGGATTTTACGACACTCAACCATCTTGCAAAGTATTTGAATGGAAGACAGTAGAATACAGCCGAATTTAATACAAGCAAGGTCCCGGGAGAGAGGTGCAGGGCTCTCGCGTCGTAGACTGATATTGTAAAACTTTTCTTCGACGCAATCTACATAAAAAATGAGCTGAGGGTTCGCGGTGACCCGCTGGTAAATGAGAGCCTTTTGAACTGTTAATTTTGTTTGCATACGAAATGAAATCTGACATGAAAGTTATTTGCGCCTTGATCTTAACTGGGTACTATGTTTTGATGATAAACATTTATTTGTTTATTTTGCTTCGTTGTTTATTTCATAATCTGTTTCTATGGAGTAAACAAAATTTCTGTTATGGAACTGGAGTTACATGAGGAAAATATTAAAGAGCATCTCAGCAGTTATTAGCGCTATTGTATTCTCTGATTTTCATTTCATTACTGATGATTTTCATTTATAATAATTATTTATTCTGATATAAGACTACCTTGTTTTCTTATTCTAAAAATAAACTGTTTTTTTTATTTATAACTTCATACATTGAACTTTTCTTAGTTTAAATGTAAATTAAAGTAGGTCAAGGTTCTTCTGAATTCAAATATATTATGAACTTTAATAGGAGGTCGTAACCCGTTTGACTCTAAAACTTTTGGTGAAAGAGTAAAAGTCGAGCGATTTTTCATCTCAACATTTTAAAACGTTCGATCAAGTCTTGCTCAAACCATACGGCACTATGTTGATGTAAAATCGGAATCAATCATTTTTGTTTGACTAAATATTTAGAAATACTGTGTTTCAATTTGAATTTCAAGGTGTTAAGTGGTTCAGATTCATTAACCGTGTTGCAAAATAATATATTATGAGTGTGCGAGTGAGTTATCATGAATTCTGATTATATGAGTGATATTAAAGTTGGTATATTTTTTGTTTGATAGGTAGTCTGTAGGTAAACACTGACAAAAGTTTTGTTATTTGACAAAATTTTGCAATATCCATAATTTAGAAAAACAAAACGGATCGTGATGTCTAACGCGCGTTTGTCAATCAAAATGGCCCTTACACGTGAAAGTACTAATTAAATCGTTATAAAGAATGGAAAAAGCATTCCTTTCGACAAGTAACATAACTTTGTCTCTTCACAGCACTCGTAATAACAATACATTCGATCAGCATTACGGCTTGTAATGACGTCACTTGTCTAGGCTGATTCTAAGTTATCTGTGGAAAACAGCTACATAAAACCACCACAATATACTAGAAGTTAGGTTTCAAGCAGATGTATGCGTACTAAATTGGTTTACAACTACGACAAGTTTGAAATAAGGCTAAAAGCAGGTAAAGTGGTTACTCAGGCCGCTGTTAACAAAGTAATTTCAACTAGCGAGCTATGTCTGAAGCAAAGTTATGGAGAAGTAAGTGAATAGTAAACGGTCCAAACGTTAGTTTGTTATGCTGTTAATTTAGATCTGAAAACGTAAGTATACTACACCGTGACACGTCTTTTGCCGAATTTAATGGGTCAATTGAAAGTCATGTATAACCAAGATTCTCTGTGAATTCTCATTGTATTAGTTGTATTTAATTGCAAACGTTTTCTGACCCGAAGCTCTTTCTGCGTTTCTGCGTATTAAAATAAAAAGGATAGAAGTGTAGGGCTATGTGTAAGAGAAAATATATCGAAACTATGAATATTTAGACAATTATATTATTTTAATATTGACATATGACACAGCTAACACAAAAAAAAATACTATTTTAAGCTTATGCTCTTGAAACGTTATAAAATTATGACAAGCCAAATTATACTCATTAAAATGGTTATAAAAACATTATAAAAAATATTTTTCTTTGAACCAACACCTGAAAAATATGCTCCTTATCACTTAAAATTACTACAAATTGCTATACAAATAAAAGAATAACTACACTTCATACATCCTTATTGTTCTCACAAACATGATCTTCCTACACAAACTTAAAACAAACATTAAAACTGAGCAACAATAAACATTTCTTGCTAATTAACGAATACTAGACTTGGATTCTTGTATTTTAACTTACATTGTGTTATGAATTTTTTATTCAACTTGTTACGAACACCGTTTGTATTTAATTGAGTGCTTTCGAGAAAAATGCTAGTTATAAATGAGCGGTCCCAGTGAAAGGGTAAGAGTTTGTGTGACTTGAGAATTAATTTGTCGTTTAATAAATGTTCCCTGGTATGGCACGTTCTTTTCGTGTTGCTTTTGTTTTTTTTTTGGGTATTGTATTCAGCAGCATAAATATAAGACTCTAAAAATATATAAAAAAGAGTTTTTTTTTCGTCTAAAAACTGCTTCTGCAATAAAAAAAAATATCTTGAGGGTTTGCCTTCTACAACATCATCATCATCGAAGCCTTTTCCCAATTATCTCGGAGTCGGTTTCCACCTTAGTACCAGTGTTTTAAAACGAACGACTTCTTTAATTTATTTATTTATCTGCCAATATTCCAGACATACGGTCATAACGAAGTAGAAGCGAGAGGGCGCATTGCACTTAGTAGAACAGCGTCCCTCTTTCACAACTGCCCCAGCTTCACATGAAGCGTGATGGTAGCAGGTTCCCTGGATGTTTATGTTCTCTCAAGGCTTCGTAACTCCATTAGGATTAAAACTGGAAAATAAACAAAAGACTGTCCTTTGAGAATCAAAGTCCAATCGTGCAATTACCTGTTAGTTGTAGAGCAAAATACCGGTCAAGTTCGAATCGGACTCTGCATGCTGGCTACAGATGAATAAATCGGTTGGTTCAAATTTATTTGCCACCCACCACCAAATTTATGACCGTAACAACCGTAATGCTTGTTAAACCTTAATTTTATTTTTTTGGTAATTGCTGTTCCAACGGTAGCTGAAATACATCATCTGTAATAAACGCACAAGTCATAAGACATACATCGGAACCTCAATCGTTTTTAAAATTCGCGTACAGAACCCTAAAAAAACTATTATATTAGATGCAATACGAACATTCAGAACAGTACATTTCCTTTTGACGTTAATAACGAAGGTGCCTTTTACGATGCTCAAGATAAGAGTTCTACTTACGGAGGTAAGTACGTCCGGCGCACTTTAACGATGTCTAACTGAAGGGAAACATTTTACTAGTACTTTACTTCACGGAATATTTAAGTGGACTTAAAGTTTTTTTTTATAACTTGTTTATTATACTGAACTAGTTACTTGGTAATGAAGAGTCAATATTAACTAGTAAAAAAACAAATGACAAGACTTGATACTTTTGTCTGGTTTAGGTATTTAACAAATGGAGCAGCCTTGGTGTGTCTATATAATATATGTGTAGTAAACACACAAACATATTGGCTTTTTGTCGTGTTTTATTTTTAAACTGAATTTTTGATAAAAACATGGACCAACATAGTTTACTTTTTAAAAACCTAAACAAATGGAGTTATGTTTGGTGCATTCTTCTATGTCATTACAAAATACATTGGCAAATACAAGACGTAATGTAAAGTTATACAAAGTAGATATTAAATGTCCCATTAATAACCTGCATGGATTCTGCAACATCTCTTTCATGTCCCTCTCCGGGTATGTTTTTTTTATACATTAAACTTTCTGTCACTGATACACTAGCAAATGTATTCAACAAATAAAACGAAAACATCCAATTCCGCTCTCACGCTTGTTGACGGAACACTTAAAGCCAAAACCCAACACACGCTTAATACAATTAGGCACAGGTTGGATCAGTTACATTCGGTTCGACCGCCAAAGGAAAAACGGCTTCGTACCGTTGGTAACGTTGGAAAACGTATTCAATTCAAAACGTTGGCTGAAACTATTTCGGAGCCCCGTTACGGTAGAAAACGTCCGTTTTGCGGGTGTGAACGCTACCTTACTCCGTTATTTGTGCGTAAACGTGGAAAGCTGAGTGCTATTTTAGATATTACCCTTTTGTTAAAGAGATCATGTATGAATTTAGTGCTTGGTTTTCTTTTGTCTGCCGCAAAGATGGTCATGACACGTGAGGGAATTTTTGTGTAGAAAGGGTTACCTAAGTATTCACTATTTACATTTTCAAAGTTGCTTCAGTCTTGGTTAGTAATGGTGTCTGGTTTATGTTTTCTTTTAAGTTGAAAGAAACATCGTAGACAGATTTTTAACTTTTGGATGGTGGAATATTTGTTTTAAATCCACGTATATAATTGAATATTTTACACGACATATCTATTAATGTTTTTGTTATGCAGCTTACACACAGTTACCAATCTATGATTAAACGCTACTTGTACCAAGTACCTGCGTGCATTTCGAGACGATAACTTTTTATCGGTCGACGACCTAGACACACACGTGTAGGTACAAAAAAAACCGGTCAAGTGTGAGAGGGACTCGTGGTTCCGAATGAATAGGCTAAAGATAAACAAATCGGTTGGTTCACAAATAAATCTTTAGGTCTATTTTCTTGCTTCTTGCTCTGTATTTATTTGTCACTCCCTAAAAAGTTTATGAAGGTAAACTCTGTTGTACCTTCAGCAGAAATCTCATCATCTGTGAATCTACTATTTGGCTATGACAGTTCCTCAGATACATTTTGCTGCCGGACGGACAGAAAAATGAATAGACAGAGAAGCCCCAGTAATAAGGTTCTGGTTGTGTTACGGAACTCTAAAAAATCAGTGACTCTCTTCTCTATTTTCGTACCAAGTTCAACGACCCCGATCGCCGTCTATATTCCAGTTATTGGTCATTAATAGATACTTTATCTCTGATAGCTTCTATTGATTGGGTTTAGTAGACCGAGCGACCACTATTGTCTAAGGGAGGGACAACTTTAATGAGGTCGAAAGAATGATATTGTTTTATTTCAGGAATGAGACAGAAAAATGAGGAGACTAAACTCCATTGTATGTGGAAAGTATTGTCATAATAGTTTGTTGTTTCGTAAAGTTGGGATATACGATGAATGAATGTGTAGTCTAGGAGAAATGTATTGAAAATGGCGAATTCGTTTATGTAAGTAGATACAATATGACTTTGCAAAGCACATGAAAATTGCAAATAAAGAAAATTGTACCTATATTGTGGATTCCGTACCAATAAGACAGAAAAAAAAGGAAACAAAAATGGTAACCCATTCAATTTATGACCTCGAAATCTTTGGTTAACTTCAATATTTCTTTTTAGTTTAGCGGAAATAGAAATTCATCATCTGTGAAAATTTCAACTGTCAATCACAACAGACGGACAGACTGACAGTCTGACAGACCGACAGATGGACAAACGGACAGACAGCGTTACTTAGCGAATAGGGTTCTCTTTCACCCTTAGGGTACGGAACCTTAATAAGTACTTTAACTTAAGTCGTAATAGGAATTAGTACCGAAATACCGACGAACTCAAATCCATTTACGAAGCAAAGCGATTAGGGCAACCAATGAAATCATTGATGCAGCGGTTAGGTATTTAGATACCTTTCATTAGCTCAACAGAGCTTCTGATTTTAAGCACAACAGATAATCGTTAGACCTACGGATGCTATTGAATTGGCAAATTTCACTTTGGCGAAATTCATTTAGTTTACTGATGTAATTGATTATATTACATGAAAAAACTGCAAAGTCTTGAAATTTTTCAAAAAAGAGGAGGCTCTCTATTCATTTGTATTTTTACATCAGAATTTCGGACTAGATAAACCGATTTTTTATAGTATTGATAAATTATACGCCTCCGGTAGACAAGGAGGTTGTAAAGCGCGGTTGGAAATTCAATCCCGATGTGCCCGCCATACAACGACCGTCGAGTGGTCACTGACTACTCGACGATCATATTTTTAATTCGGTATATCGTTTTCGTTTCAGTACATAAATTTTTTTGTTATACCTTTACCAATTCGTGTAAGACGCGCATGACACTTTAAAACAACTATGTTCAAATACTATTAACATGACGAGATAATCTTAAATCCAATAAAGCGTAATAAGTGGAGAAATAATTACGTGAAGTGTACACGGTAATGGGTGCTTAACCCCCGAACGTATGAAATCATAACAATGCCACAACTCCAATGATCTCGAGCGGCCGCCGTTTCGATTGCTCCATTCACCAAAATTAGATTTCACCGTTTGAAGGTACTGTTTCCTCTCAAAACAAAGGGCTTAGGAACGATGCGATTAAATAAACATTGCTTTCAGTGTTCAGCTGTGTGATATTGAAAGGGTGATTTTATTCGTGTTAGCCGAATTAAGTTAAAGGGAAATTTGTTTGGAAGCTATTTCGAGGTAAATATTAGGTATCATTGAGAAGTCATGAATTGCTATGCATTTACGCGCATCAAGTAAATGTGAGAGTTTCGGATTCAGTCAGTTAGAGTTTGACACTACCAGCTTCCTCCTCTGAGTAGGTGTTTGTCTATGAGAAACGATGAAGACGTTAAACCAGCACCATGCACCTTTGAAAGTTAAGTTAACACTATGTAAAAAACTGCTTAAAAACTTGATTCGGAAACAGTAAGGACATTTTTAAAATATTAATTTTGATAAATTAAAAAACTCTTCACTTTATTTTCAAGAGAAGTGGCGAGCTGACAAGCCAGCTTGGTTTATAATGGAAGATTAACAAACTTTTAATTTACGTAAATGAGTGGGATGATTCAAATGTAATTGTATTTTGAAACAAGAATATTTTTAGTGGTGAAACAGATTATTTTGTTACATTTTATACTTAGCTTTCTTTCTTTACTTGATACTATTTCGTGTGATTTTGTTGCGTGACAATAATAATTGATTTTAATTTGCAGGCTTAAATAATGTTCACTTGTATTTTATCATATAACCAAAAACCGACATGGAAACTGTAGTAATGTCAATATAAACGTTGAATTTGAAACAATGTGTTGAATGATAAAATACATAAAATACTTAAAAAATATGAACTTACCATATGCGTATGAAGTCATAATATACCTAACCCCAGCAATAAAGGAAACGTCAATAACCCAAGAAACCAAACAAAAGCCTTTCATCAAAAAACAAAATATTGACGATAAATATTTAAATTGAGAAATAAAATGCTGCTGCAAATAGAATTTCAAATATACTAAGTAGGTCAATACCACTTGGGGTTCTTAAGAGTTGGCTCAATCAAAGCTGACTTTTAATTTGCTCCGAATGGTAACTACAACTATTACAGACACTACTTACCATGAAACCTTAAAGCTAGACTCTACCTGTTCTGAAAGCGAGATAGAACTACGACCAATAGACCGCAGATAAGCATGCTGTTTCGTTCACACAACCGCAACAGTAATTTTTAAAGAGATCATAGTGCAAGCACAGAACAGCTGTTAAACTTTACCAAGTCAATCTACATAAAAAATTAAGTGACAGTCGTCGAGTTTGCCGCGCGAATTTGTATTGTAAATCCACTTTGCCGGCTAACGAAAATAATTGCGAATGCAAAGACTTTTGACTTCAAAAGATTTTTAAGCGATCTTTGTGTTATCTTAGTTGTAGAGTAATTATTTATTTGCAAAAAAAAAACGAACCAGTCCGTCAGAGAGGTTTTCAAAAAAAACCGGATTCGTGTTTTTCTTAATACAAATAGGAGATTCCGTCATACGGTAAATTTAAATCTCGCTTGACGTGACTCATTACTTTTTATCAACAAATGACATTTTTAGTCCCTAGTTTCATATGTTTCATCATCTTTGATCGTTTTTATCGATTTAATATAATGAAAAAACACAGGTGCATGCATTGTCCCTCAGATATTTTCTTTTAAAATTAGTTGGACTAATAAGAATTTTGTAGTCAACTACTCTATTATTAAAGGTTAACTTCTCAAAAGTAAACATTTTTCTCGTTTTAAGTTAATTTGTGTCGACGAATACAATTTTTCTACCGCAGCAACGGGTTTTAACTTTCAAACTAGACTCACTTTATTAAAAGTAAAACTAGGCTGTGAACTACAAACTTCCCTTTTGTTGATTCGTCGAAAATATCTAGAACTTTTAAGTCATTTTCTTGAGTTATAAAGCTGTAGTTACTAAGTGATTTTTACATGCACCATTAATTTTAAATTATTAAATTTTAAAATATTAAAATAATTTATTATAATTAATATAATTATAATAATTTTAAAATATTGTTAAAAATTATTTTGAACACTCGGAGTTTTTCCAAATTATTGATGTTAGAAGAGTACTGAAGTTTCATATGTTAGAAACATATGAAACTTCAGTACTCTTCTATTGTTTTTATTCTAGTTAGGTTCTCGTATAAAACCAAACATGTTGATGAAATATTTTATACAAACAAATAATAAATAAACTATGATCGGCTTTTAATCGCGCTGTAGGTACTTAAAAGCGAGTTTTCAAAGCAACCGTTACCAAAAAACCTACACATTTGTACTTAAAAATTGAAATAACTAGGTTATTTCAATTTTTATAAATTTCAATTTTTAAGTACAAAGCCAATTTTGGTCGACTTACGCCTTGTTTCGTATATAACGCGGTATTGTCTCGTTTTCTATCGAAATTTTTATCGTCGTGACTAAACGACCTTATTCTAGTCCTAAACATTTTCTATTGGAATATCGCAGATTAAAAATGCATTCAAAACGTGCTTTGCCAACTGGATAATCTATTTATTGATTCAAAGGCCATTTGAATCTACGACCGTAAGGTAGATATTGGAAAACGACCAATATAAGAGCTTTAAGATGCAGTTCCCTAAGAATTTTATGCAAAATTGCCGTTTTATAACCGATTGCCCAGTTTCCGAGGCATCGCTTTCTGTTAGATAACCAGTATAAAAGGAACTTTCTAGGTCTAATTTGTTCGTAACTATTTATTTTCCAGTACATTGGTTTTGACGTATATTTTCCATGAATTCAATGAAATAAATGGAGTTATCGGAAATTGTTTTTGAATTATTTTAGTTTCTGTAGTGGATAGCTTTTAAATGGCTGATTAGTTCGAATAGTTTCTCGGAACCAAGTTTAATTTTGATTGCTAAACGGTTTATGCTATTTGAAATAAATTTTGGAGTATTACTTTTAAATTTCATTTGTTTTGACATATATTTTTGATAGTTATTAATAAATCTTACCCAGCTTTGCAATATACGAGACGGAGTTACCAACTTGTCACTGCTTGGGCACGACTTTAATCTTTCTGTTCGATACGTTATTGCGGCACATAGCTTCAAGCAATACACATCATATTGGAAACGCGTGGAATGTCTTACAAGTTATACACATATTGTGTGCATCGAAAGGGATGAGGGATGCTACATTTTCTTTTGAAAATTTTCGGATTTCTTAAAGAGGTTTTTTTTGTGTCTCTTCGTGCGTGGTTTTGGCCTCTTGCCAAGATCTCCTTTCGCCTCCGTTTTAGAGTGCCTGTCTACTGGTTGAGACGAGCGGAACGAAGAAGATGTACATATAAAAATTGCTCGGAATCCTTTAGTTTGTAGTGTGTTCCACATATTTGCCAACAATGACCTGATTTCAGACGTTATTTACAAAGGCTGGAGCTGTCTATCTATATTTGTTTATCTGACACTGGTTTTCTAAAACAGTGATTTTTTGCTGAATCCCAAACGCGACAATTTGTTCTGGACTCCATAGTACTGGTCTAAATAAATAAACCCAAGTCTTTTTGGGGATTCTTAAGAAGGATAAACAACTTTTGTTATGACAAGAGTTTTTTGTTTTGTTTGTTGTACTACATTGGCGAGCGTTAACAATAGATTTTTAAGTAGTTTTCGGAAAATGTTTTTTCTTTTTCTTATATTAAATGATATAAGACGCGTTATGATTTTGACGGTAAATAATACTTTTATACTTACTTTACTTCACACACAATAAATATTAGCTGCAAAAAGCACTTTCATATGTTTAGCTGCAAAATCTTGTTTATAATTTCTATCAAACACCAAACTTCAGAAAATTATTATAACTGATTAATAATACATCTTGTTCTGCTCCCCCGTTTCCAAGCTGACCTAATTCCGCGATCGATGGACATTTAATAATCTAAAACCGCGTCCACTTTAACTGACCCATTTATGAAGCAGTTTTAATGAGACCGCTGCTTAATCGAACCTTGCATTGTAACGGGAAATATAATTCTCTTTATTAATGTCCGTTCCCGATAGTTGGTTTTAAATTGCATTTTCTCGATGATATACGACTTTTCTTAGCGCAATGTGGTAACAATTCTCTAGTGCTTCAACAAAGGGCCAAGAAAATAGAACGCTTATTTTACGTCGTCCACCGACCACCCCACTGGTCAGATACAGTTTGGTTTTAAATGACTTTTAAAAGAATGTAGTTCAGTTTCGTTTGTTGCCTCGTTGTATTTGTTATGTGCTTTTGCCAACTGTAATTTTTCTTTTGAATTTCAGTAAAGAATATTGTTGTTGCTGTTGAAATATTCTGTTTGTCGGTTGCTTTTTTTAACAACGTTTCGTGTGTTTTAGGCTTGCTTGCATGATGTATGATACGATGAAAAAACGCATGCAGTTTGTCGACTCATGCTATTAAGAATACGTTATTATTATAAATTATGAATACAAGCTACTGCCTGCGACTTTTCTGCGTGGTAGTTCTGTAGGTAATAGACAAATTAGTTTCTATAGGTACAGCAATGCTAAAACTAACAAGTAATACGTCGGCTTTCCTGTCTTTCAAGTTGGATCGAACAGCACACAGTCTCCAAATTTTATTGAAATCGGTTTAGTGGTTTTGTGGCCTTTGCGGACAAACAACTCTTACACATAAATACCGAATATGATATACATAATCTGGTCTCAACTTTTTTTTTTAAACCAAACCTAGCCTAAAAAATTGTATCTAAAAAGTTTAGCATCTAAAAAATAAATGGTCCCTTAAAAATGTGAGCGTAATATCTGTTTCAAACTCTACGATATACACCCAGTATACATTTACCATGCGACACTGGAATGTGCCACTTTTTCCGATATCGTCACTCGGTTACCGAAATTAAATTCCTATTTTTCTTTCTCGTAATTAATCTCCGTCAGTCAGAATCCGGGGAAGCGTCTAGATTGTTTCTGTCTGTTGCAAATACGAAGTATATGTAGATAAAAACCTTTTTTGTAAGTTTACTCGTAAATTGAATACAGTATTTTTGTTTTCAGTTAATTTTTCGAATACTTTTTGCGACTGTTGCTAATGGTGTGGAATCTTTTTGTGTAATATTTTTCTCTTCATTTTATTTAATGTTTTGAAGTTGATATTATGTTCACAAAATTATGTGCCTCATAATAAAATAATGGATACTTGTTACCGCTAAGATTTAACTATTTGTTCTTACATCGTTAGTGAACAAAACCATGAACTAAAAACAAAACCAGCTACATCGCAAGTTCACTTTTCGTAGTTCTTCTATAGTCTGATCTTTTTAAGTTCTTTTCCCGAAAATAATAACTGAATTTTGTAGTTATACATACAATTACCAAAAGTACTTCCCCGTGTCCATATGCACAACAACTTACTTAATCATGTTCGTTTGTAGCGACACGATGATTTATTCGCCATGAAATTTGAATAATCTAGCTTTTGGACCGATTCTCTTAGAAACCAAGCTCATTCTACATGAACGATTCCGCAGACAAAAGTCAGTATCTTTAGCTATCATCTCTGTCTGGACGTTCACTTGAGTGTCAATATTGGGTAAGACGCCGTGTATTATCTGCGTCATGTTACTCAGAAAGGCAACAAATAGTAAATATGTACACAACGACTGTTAGATACAAATGTTGATTTTGATACATGTTTGGTAAACTCTTTCGATAATTTACTTAATACCGTGTTTATTGATTGAACCCTCTTGATTGGCGAATTTATATTATGATATAAAAATATAACTCTTTATAATTGTTAAGAGGTAATTTATTGTTTACACTCAGATTAGCTATCATGAATCTAAATCATTTATTTTCCGATTATTTAAATTGATATGTAATGTCTACAAGCACTAAAACAATAAATGCATAGGTTAACAGGTTCCTCACAGATGCTAATTATAACATAAACAGCTGAATATTGAATCCACCTTTGTCTCATCCCTTAAATTAGGTATATTTTGAAGAAGTAAAATACAGTCACTCAGTACTTACATAATGACAGTTGTGGCGGTGTAAAGCAACATCTTGCTTCCATAAGTTGTGTAATATTCCATTTAATGAAGTTCAGCAAACCTAAGAACAATGGACAATTACGTTTTGTAAGTTTTTTTTATTATTTTCTTTTTATTTGATGTTTGTTTTAACAGCAGTACATAGGTGAGCAACATAGCCCGAGGCGTGTATTTTTCGTTTCGGAAAGTTGGTGAAAAGTAAAAAGTAAAGTAATTTTACTTTGCTCAGTTTGTATTACATCTGTAACTGGCGTCTTGACCATTCGCCAGATTCCCGTTAGTAACAAAGCTAAAATGAATGCTTCAGTAGTTTTACATTATGACTATTAAATTTTTAACTCCCTTGGACATTGCAATCAAAATTACATTTGGAAGTGTGTCATTTGTTTCGGTAATTTGTAAACGACGACTTCAATTTGATTTAGCGAGAATTTCAAAATAATTTTTCTACATTTATTCGTTCATTCGATCAAGATCAGTTTATATAAAAAAGGAAGTCGTACGGTACAGACGGAGATGGCAGGATGATGAATTTATTCTTATCGAAGAGTGATTAGGCCTTTGGCCCGCAGTAGGCGATTTCAGGCTAGTAGTAAAATAATAAACTACAATATTTTTTCACATAGCAAAATGTTGACTGAATTTTGATCACAAAAAAAACTATGAATGAGGTTTCAATCAAATAGTATGAAAACAAGAGTGTGGGCGGCAACACGTGCACGAAGGAGAAGTTTCTCGAAACACGAGTTTTATTTAATTAAGAAAATTATTATTTCGTTAATAAACTAATATTTTCAATGAACTTTAATATCTATATTAGTAGGTTCTATCTAAACGGGTATTGAAAATCATTCATACATATTCACATTTATTAATCGAAATTGACTGCATAAAATTTGTCCCGCGTTTAGAAAAAGATCCTCCTGTATTAATATTTAGCAATGATTTGTGTAGCAATGTTTTATTAATAATACTACTGGAAAATTACTATTTTGAAGAACCTTTTATAGGGTTGCCTCTGGACCCTGAACCTGCAGCATTTTTCAACTATTTTTGGTATGATTCTTTACCTGTGTCAAATGTAACAATGCTGTTCAAGTGTAATCTATATCTATATTAATTATAATTAATATTAATTTAATTTTAATCTATACTAATATTTAAGCTGAAGAGTTTGTTCATTTGTTTGAACGCGCTAATCTCAGGAACTAATGGTCCAAATTGGAAAAATCTTTTTATGTTGAATAGACCATACATCGAGGAAGGCTTTAGGCTATAGACCATCACGCTGCAACTAATAGGAGCAAAGATACAATTGAAAATGTGAAAAAGACAGGGCAGGTATAAATCATAACTTATATCTTCTACCCACGGGGACGAAGTCGCGGGCTAGTATGGAATATAATTTCTATGCCAACACCTCAAAGCAGGCGTGTTCCCTCGGAATTTGTACAAAGTTTGTAATTACATCTTTTCCATTAGCGGGCCGTGTCGGGGCGAGATCACAAGATATATGGCTGTAACTTGTTTAGAACGTACTGTGGTTTGTTTGCTAATTGCGCCTTGTGAATGGGTGTGGCAATCAATGAGAATTATAGGGACATTTTATAATTATTCTAGAAAATGCGGCCCTGTTTGCGTAATTAAAAAACTTGTGGTAATTATTCTGCATCGACCTTTTCTTCCTTAGCGTTTCGTTAACCTTAGTGGGTCACCTTGTAGTTTAGTGGATTGCGTTGCTTTTATCACAATTGTTTAGCCAATTTTAAAGCATATTTAATTGTTTATAGACATTGAACGACAAATATGACTAATATATCTGATGATCAAGTTTTGACTTTTTAGTTATTCTACTCGTACTTCAAGAAATACAATAACGTAATTCTGAGTTATTTAATTTAAAATCGTTTGTTCAAGCATTAAATAAGATATCAGACATTTCCATTCAATCTCAAAGCCAATCATAGTCAGACATCTTCACATCTGGCTATCTGCCTAACCAAATGCAGTTGAATATCTGTACAACATATGATTCGACAGTCATTTGTATTTCGCAAACCAATTACGTAGAGTACTCGATACCCTGTGTCTAGACAAGCAACGCTACAGTCTACAGGTACGTGTGACAGGCAAACTGATGGCCAGACGTGGTCTTTTAAGCATGGAATCTTAACATGTGAAGGATTTGTACTAGAGATATCGGAAGGCAGTTGGAGTCTGGGTGTGACTAACACGTCAAATGGGGAGATTGTTAGACTGTGCATCAAGGAGAGGTTAGATACGTACTCTATGAGGTATGGGACAATTTTCAAGAGTGATTTACTTATGTACTTTGTGGGCATACAACAAGGACAATCTCCTGTCTTCAAGAATGACTCCTTATAGAATGATTTCATGAGCACGGGCGTTTATGTATTAATCCATATTATATTCTATTTTTTTTTCTTATCTTCACTTAAGAAGTCTTATTTTTAGATACATGACAAACGTAACAGTTTACCTTCTAAAAGATTTTCCATTTGGGATTTTCCTTTTAGCAATCGATGTATAATAGATCCAGGAAGTAAGTGTAAATATGACATGTGTATATTGAACAAAACAATTCAATGAAAGAGCTACATAAGCTACAAAACTGGTTTGTCGTTTGTTTAATTAAACCCACGAAACAATATAGTCCTAAACAAATTTATTTTAAATTTCATATAATGGCTAAAAGGAAGTCCAATCCCTTAATCCATTAAAGTTCAGACCATTAACAGACTCGTAATTACGATTAGCATAATCACGATAAATACCTGTCAGATTGGCACAGAGTTAGTTACCGAACTATTTCCCTGATTATTTTAAATTGCCTCCTATTTCCATTGAAAGTCTCGAAGGCCCATTTAGAGATTTGGATTTTAAAGTAGAAATGTTCAAGTAAGTTATAAATTAATCATTTTGTATTTTGGAACTCATTGGTACTGGTATTGACTTTCTTAAGATAAATGATTATTTGAAAATCTTAGGAGCTGACCCAGTATTGTTAGACAGATTGGAATGTGAGTATATTTATTTTCGGATTTCGTACTCAAAGGTTAAAAGCAGGAACTTATTACTTGTACTCGTAGCTTCGATGTCTTTCCGTTACTCTGCCACTAGTTGGTATCTCCTGAACCGCTGTACAGAGATCGCTATTTTCGCTATAGCTGTATTTTTGTTTCTGCTAAAACAACGTAGTTATACAAAAAAATAAGATGAAGATCAGGCGACATATTTTTAGGAAAAAAAAGGTTGGTTTACAAATCAATGTTGTTTGTCACCAACCCGATTTGCTTTTCTTTTTTCTAATTGCACAGAACACTCAGGTGGTCACATTTTTCCTTTGGTCAAGAAAAAGGGTATTCAATATAAAAGTTTACATAATAATGTTTAAAAACAATGCCCAAAGAATCTACCTGGTAGCGTGTCAAGCCAAGTTCAAGTCAGAAAACTGACTTGCAGGACCGTGTGCTAAGCACTAACCATTTGAAGACACTCATAACCCTAAACAATATTAGATTCTATTCCGTAGAAGATACAATTTCAAAGCCTACTCAAGCAGTAAAAAAGATAACAAACAACTAAATGGACACTGGACTGAAAAAACAGGTAACGAATTGAATCATTCAATTCACCCCACAAAATATACAGGGCAAAGATTCAAAACAAAAATGTAGTCACCTTAGATGTTACACTCAATAAAAATTACTGACTTTTCCAAGATTACTTTGTGTAAGTACCTACGAACATAAACTACGCATGTGAGTATTGTTGGAAACAAACAAAGAAACTTTCCTCCTTATTATATTAGTGAATAGGTAAGAAGACAAAAGAAACGAACAAATTAATTAACCTTGTGTTTGACATTGCCTTTCTTTTCGCTCAAAAATAACTCTTTATGAATGCATAAGGTAGAAACAAAACACGATAATAAGATATTGTGTTGTAGTGTTTTTACTTTTTTCCAGGGATTTGTACCTAAAAGGTTAAAGCATTACTCTATTACAAGGCTTCGTCAAGTCCGGCTTGTATCTCATGAACAGTCATAGCTAGACATAAAATTTTTAAAAATGTCATATGTCTATTGCCACTGTAACAAAAAAATAACTAAAATAAACATTGAGGTATGTCAATCAATAATTAGCAAGGAATTACATTTGATGAGTGACCATTTTTGTTGCACATTCATATATGTAAGAAGAATATGTTGAAGCATCATACATTGTATACGTTGATATGAGAGAGTTATCATTATTGTTTACCAGATTTATATTATTATTAAGTTCACGATCTAACAGATTTCTAAGTTGAAAACTTAGTTTTTTTTCTAAATAAAATAGAATTTATTTATCGAATAGGCTATTTGAAGCCCAAGCTTTGCTAGTTGAGCTCGCCTTAAACAGCATTGTCTTCTTTTAACAAACAAGGCATGAAAGCTCAGTCCTGCTGTAGTAGCTGAGCCTGTCGTCCGCAATAGCATGTAGTTTAACATTGAGGGCTACCGGTAATCGTCTTCTTTGAAGTCAAGGCTAGGTGAGGTTTATAAAAGAAATCGTCAAATATTCGTTTAGAATACAGTCAAAAGACCGTTTCTGTGTAATCGTTTTAGGTTGTTTAACCCAATGCTGTTCTACATTATTTCACAATTTTTTTAAGCGACTTTCGCGGTAAATAATTTCAATCCTTGTGTCACGGTGGGTTTCACAAACATACATATCACAAATGCTTGTCCTACGCGCGATACGAACCCGCGACACGACGCGCACAGTGGGTTTGGCGTAGTAACCACTATGCTATCCGTGCAGACGCAATTTAGATCCTTAACAATTTACATGAAAGCCTGTGCAACAATATACATGTAATTTTATTTATGTTATAACTTGGATGGGGAACCATGTACATGACATTATATACTGCGGATCAGCTATTTATCATAGGGCGAAGTCTTGCATTATGGAAACGGGTGTAATCATTCATATTACACGGATTAATTCACAAAATCCATCAAGTGATTGATTCCCTTAGGGCTAGTGCTGTCACCAATGTTTGGTTTGAAATACTTAGGAATCTGATATTGAATATTTGTTAAAGATTTTTATTTCATTTGATCGGTATGTCTTTTTTGTGCTTTTATGTTCTGTATGTACCACCGGACATGTTGATGATGATGCATTTTTTCACTTTCCGATGTCTTTTTTATTAAAGCGAATTACATAATAAAAACTACCTGAAAGTACATACTTGCTCATCCACAAAAAATAATGGAAAAGAAGAGATTTTTTTGTTAATCGAAAACAGAAAAATCTTAAAATTATGAAGATTTATTCCCATCACTACCAAAAACGTAATGGAGCAGAAAGATTCGGTACAATTAGCGAAGACTGAATCATCAAAACAATCCGTCGAATGTTCGTCTTTGAGGTTTCTTTGAGTACCCGAATAAATACTCTTTACAAACATAATCTTCCAGTAAGATCGCGTACACAACGAGACAAACGGTGAATATTATATTTAATGAGATTTCACACGCACGCAATATAATAATGGGGGTATACAATAAATTCTAATGAATGATATTTCTTGTATGGTTTGGAGGTTATACGATCCATTCAAGAAAATTATATTTTTAGGGTTCGTGAGACCCTAGTCTGTGTGACCGTCTATCATTCTGCCGTCAACAGGCTGTCACGATTCGTCATAAATTTTCATATATATTATATTCATATTGCTCACGAAATAACAAAAAAAAAACAAGCTTAGGCAATAATTGGTACGATCATAATTTTTTGGTGAAATTATACTAAGCTCTGAAAAAAAATGTTTTTAAGACCTAAAATAAAGTACAGAAGATCAGAGGACAATTTACAAGTACAAGTAAATATATTCAAATTGTATTTGTGTTGTTCAAAGTTTTGCCTTTCGCAAGGACATGTGTGCTCCAAAACTACTTGAGCTGGGTTCTTTTTTCATGTGATTTAAATTACTTAAACACCGCGCGATACAGCAATCCTGTTTTTTTGTATTTTTTTATTGAAAATAGAAATCTTACTAAGGATAGGGATAAAGTATCCGTACCATTGTGAACGTAATAGCTTTCTCTTGTTTCTTATAAGACATACGCAACAGTCATCACTATAAATATCTGTTACAATATTTATTCATATTGTCACACACTTTTCACATAAAGGGTGTTACGAATTACGCGATGAGAAATTCTTCAAAGTAATGTTCTGCACATTTAACGTACTTTTTCCTTATTTCCCTTTTATGGCGCCGTCACATTATTTATATTTATGTAATAAAACAATTTGCAGTAAAGTATTGTGATAGCACGTAAAGTTATTAGATGAAATAAAACGCTTCGTAGAATCTATTTTTTATTAATAGATTTTTAATTTTATCCTAGGAATTTAATAGCTTACACTTTACTGTTACAATTTAGTACAAATTTATTATTTACACATAAGTTTTATAATAAAAGTCCAAAGTATATTCAGTTTTTTTTACCTTAACTTATAATTAAAATCGAACTTCATATGACACTAAAATTCATTCATCAAACTTGTTAGCCATTTACAAGTTATTTACAAGTTACCATTTACCCAAGTAAAAACTTCAAATTTACTACAAATTTCATTAAAAAACAACATCTCAACCAAAAACAGTTCAGCCAACATTTTTAATTGGAAATTTATAATTAGCTTAACACAATATCCCTATTACATCCAAAGTAACCATATTCCAATGGTTTACGGCAAATTATCGTGAATATCGCTGGCGACGCCTTATACCGTCCCCAAGGGTGTCGTGAGAAGCGATTAAAGTAATTACGTCTCAAGAATGGGTTACACCGTGTTCGTATTATAACTGCGGTTACTAATATATCGATCACCGTCGTAATTGACGGATGTTTCAACTAATCAAGTGAAAGTCGATATTGTTAGACGGTTTATTCGTGGATCGCAAATTCTTGTCCTACCCATGGTCGAATTTGCGACACTTCGCGCATAGTGGGTTTGGCGTGGTGACCTCACTCGGCTATCCGTGCAGTCAACAATTGTTTTTCTTATCAACATGTTTTATTTGTTTAAAAAAAATCAAAAAGATTTATTTTCTTAAAAATGGTTTTCTTGAGAATTAATTAGTCTTGTCGAAAAGAAAATGATTATAGTTTAATAGTGTATGTGGATTTTACTTTTTATAGGATTCCGGAAGAAACAGAACCCGATTATTGGGGATTCGCTGTCAGCCTGTCTATCACCAGATGTATTATAAAAGCCATGATAGCTAGATAGTTGTAAGAAGATGAAGAAGACAGTTAAAGTTTATTTCACAGTTTTTGTGTTACTCCCGCTACTAAAGCACAGCTTGTATCTAACGGTCATAGATTTGTTTGATGGGTAACAAAGAATTTCAAGGTTGAATACCCAATTTTTCTTTACCCTATTTGTACGGAACTACGGATCTCTCTATAATGGCTTTCAATTGCCCTTATAAACCTAATTCAGTATTTATTATGATACTGATGTGACTTTCAGATAAAAGTTTCGAATAATTTGTTTATATTATTATTAATACTTTCAAAAATGTGTAGCGAAAGGGTTTAAGACAGGCAAGCTATTTCCTCGTAACTTTTATATAAACTTTAAAATAATTTATATCCAAAAAGCTTTCGCTACGACTTCATTAATTTAAAAGTTATATCTCAGTACTTCAACACAGATATGAAAAGAGTTTCAGTCTGTACCGAAACTTTCCTACAAAAAGCGACAAAGATTCGTTTAAAACTAATAGTTTCTTTTTTCAATTTTTACAACTGACATCAAACAAGCAGAACGCTTTTTTGTACGATTTTAAAAGCCCTCTGTCGCATTGACGTTTTTTTACTGTTTCCCATTTATTTGCTGAATGAAAAATAGCAGTTGAATCAACAGTTGTTAACAAATACGTTTTTTTGTTTAATTGTCATATCCGTGAAAGTATTTGTGCCGTGGATAATAGCCAAGGAGGTTATCTATGATTTCTGCGATTTGGTTTACGTTGATACGTATACAAAATGTGCATTATAAAACAATGCAGGGATAGCTGAGTACTTGAACACTGAGCGCGACGTGTCACGGGTTCAATACTCGCGTAGGACAAGAATTTGTGTGATCTATCAATGCTTGTCCTGAGCCTCAATGCGTCTGTGAATTTAATGTTTGTGAAACCTCCCTTTACAGTTAAAGAACTTAAAAATTATCACTATCAGAGAATTTTGTGTCTTACACAAGACTCTTACAACGACGACGTTCTTTGTTTGTGTAAATTAAAGGTGTTCGTAAAATCGCGGCCTCATTTATTCCACTCCAAATACAGAAAGTAGCTATTTTATAAAGAATACTGATATAACAACGACTCCACATAAAGAACTTAGTTTTATACGCTTGCTTTTAGCTGTTAACATTCAAAAATATTTTCGAAAACTCTTGTAAGCTATTGAACATTTATAAGATAGTTTTAAATCGACGTTGTTGTATAACTGGTCTATGATACTTACTCAAAGGAACTTAGTACTTGGTCAAACTATGTTCGACAGTCTATGGCGGTTTACTATGAAGTTTTAAACGAACTTAATGTTTTTGAAAATATGATATTATATTTTGTCCAATATGCTCACTAAGAGCTTTTTAAGTAGGATTTTTCCGGCCGTGGAAGTGAAACGCACTTTTGCAGTGTTGTGCTTCTTTTCGCTTACACAACGATAAAAGTTCTTCTTTGAAAGTTCATTGTACAGGTTCAGATTTTCATGCTTTTGAGAATTTTATGACGTTTTTTTTAAGACGAGAATATTATAAGCTGAACTGTATAATACATAATTAGTTCCTTTTTTTTCAGTCGGGCAAAGACCTCCCCTTCCCTTGACTTTTCCACTCTGTTCGATCTATGCTTTTGAAAAAATAAATATTTTAAATTTGTTAACCGCTTTCTTTAAATTCACTGTAAAAAAAATAAGGCCTAGCAAAAAGAGGAAACTTTCCTCAGTCTAAAAAAGGTCACTCGCAGTACAAAAAAAAGTAAATAATTATAAACTAAAATACCTAGTCAACAGAATTTCTAATTGACTCCCCTGAAAACAAAACACAATTAATGTTACTACAACATAATACACAATACAAGGCCCCTACGTTAAAATAACAATGGCAGTTGTTTTTCGAACTGCAAATTATATTTCCCCAAGGGCAGAATGTATTTAGTGTGCCGGACTAATTTAGCGCAGTTGCACGTACCGTACTGTTTAAGAGGACGCCTGACACATTTATTTGTTGCTGCTGTTTACCTAACCGACCAAGTTTTTGTAACGGATTGGTTTAATTCAACATTCCACCTCGTCCCGTCTATTCAGGGATGTCAAATGTCAAGTTTGTTTATTCATTGCTTTTTGGTTGCGGTCATGAAATTTCATTGCTTCAACTGTCTGTTGAGGGAAGTTGCTATAAATCTATGACAAATGTAATGAAATGCATGGAACTAACAAAAATTTAGTCAAGCATCGTATTTGTTATAGCTTTCGAATCGGCCTCGGGTCGCTTTCGTAGAAATAGACGAAAGAAATACAAGTCGGTTAAATGTCAAATCTAATATATAAAATTCCCGTGTCACGATGTTAGTTACCGTACTCCTCCGAAACGGTTCGAGCGATTTTTATGAAATTTTGTATACATATTGGGTAGGTCTGAGAATAGAACAACATCTATTTTTCATACCCCTAAGTGTTAAGGGTTGCTCACACTAAAAAAAAATATTTTATTTTTGGAACGAAATTGTTTGTGTTTATTTTTTTTATAATGAGGCATTAAAAATACATACAACTAGAAAAAAAAAATCGGCAACACAACGTTTGCTGGGTCAGCTAGTCATTTTATAAGTTTTCCAAAATATAGATTAGTACCGTAGCGTACGTTGCTTAACCTTGATCCTCATTTTATAGTATTTTTTGGAATGGAACAAAAAAATACATTATTGAAACAAATGCAAAATTTCAATAGGCAAACAACCACGGATCATGATATGGACAGCCTGATGACAGACGGACAGACATTGGTGCGTTATAATAGGGGACACAACAGAAATAGGGTTCCGTTTTGGACCTATGCGTGTGGAACCCTTAAAGTAAGCTTTATTCGTTAAATAATATTTTTACCTTAAAAATATTGCTGCGTGTACTTTGATCATAACTTACAAAAAAGTATTTTTTTACAATGTACAAAAAAAATACTTCTAAAACGAATCATCTATTAACATTATCATATAAGATTTGAATCAAAAATAATAATACATAATAATAACAAAACTTATATTTTCCACACGTAATTTTCACGTCACGTCCAAATAGTATGTCAGTATCAAGTCGCGGTTGACAGCCCTATGTTTCTGGTAGTTACTCGCCGGCTCGCTCCGTTAATTGTGCGGTGGCTCTCATTACATTAACACAACTATTGTCTTGATTATTCTTGTTGACGAGCTCCGACAATATATCAAACATATACATTTATACATACACACTCTTTTATATTGTTTGGGGAAAATTCGGCCATCTTTTGTGTGGGTTATTGACGCGTACTTTCGAGAATTATCTTGTTTTTATGCGACCTATATTTTCAAGTCCAATTGATAATCTTTATCAACCTTTTGTTCAATTTTATATCTTTTAAGCATAAGTAGTAGGAATAATTTCAAGGGTTGGCACAATATTGTTTGTGAACGGGTTACTAAATAAAGCTTAAAAATTAATTAGTATCGGTACACCAAACAAACTTATAACTAATCACAAATCAACCACAGTGTTGTGAAACCACTCATGTTATAGGTACTTTTAATTAAACCTAGTTCGTTAATCCATCGCAGATGGCAAAATCAACCAAGTTGATTTTAATTAAACACTCCGGTCTTGTTATACCTTATAATAAAGTTTAATTGGAATACAATTCGCCGATCACGGTAAACTTTGCTTCTCTTCATCGGGAATGTTTCCGACAAACCCATTATCTTTCCTAGATGTTTATGTTTCCAATTATTATTGTCCACATTTTCATTTTCTACACACAATGCCTTAAGGCTACTTTCGATGGAATTTCTTCGAGTTGTTTTGCAAATTGCCTTTCAATCACGTCCCGGTAATATCGGAGCCAATGATTAGAAGTTATTGTTTGCAAGCGTATTGTCGTCCGATACGTTCAGGATAAGTTTGTGAATAAACAATATTGCTAGGAAACGCTTACAATAACACACAATCTAGAGCTAGAGAAATGTGATACTTAGTTTTGCTTGTACTTAATGAAGTCGGATAATGAGGAACATTATGTGTTTACTAAATAAATGATAATCATTAATGAGTGAAGAAAGTAAGCATGACCATTGCCAACAATTATCAAAATATGGATTACTACAAAAACAAATGAATGACGATAGCAAAACACGACCCTCTAAAGAATTAAAGAGTCTATTTTCAAAAACATGAATATGTAGATTTAACTTCGATTCTCAACAAATCACAAATGCATTCTATATGGTAAGCCAACTGTCGTTTCGGTCATTTTTGACAGGCTAGCTTAGGACGGACGCTCGACGTGACATGGACAAAGGAAAATTGTTAAAGAGAGAATAAAGAATGAGGTTCGTTCGTTCCTGATAAAGGTCACCCAGATACAATGCGCGTGAAAATGAAAATCGGTAGGTATTGAAAATGTAGTTACCTACGTCAATTATTATAACATGATAGTAGAAAAATATCTGTTTCAATAAAATCTTGGCAAGACATATTAGCTATTAAATGCTAGAGGTTCATGACAATTATGCGTATTAAAAGCTTTTTAAATAAACAATCGTAGAAATTATTTAATATTTGGTGAAAACCTAAACCGCTGCCGGTTTTTTTTTTTGCATGACTATCATCACGCGCATAAATAACTTACAACAATTCACAACGAATACCTTTACAGCAAGATTTAATAAAAAATAGTGAATACCTTTTGTTCATGCACGCAATCAAGCAACATACCGTCAAAGGGCGTTCACCCCGTCTGCGTACTGCCTGCATTGTTATCAATTACGCACATCAATACAATACAATTTCCATCCAAAACTAATATTGGTCATTACAAATTCACAAAGTAAAATGCAATTCAAATTATTTATAGCTCGTTCCAAACATCGATTGGACAATTTTATTGGTTGGCACAAAATCAGGGGTCATTAATATTTGATTTTCAATTGTAGCTTTGTTTGCTTCGGTCGGCATATCTGTATGTCAATAATGTAAATGCATTTCTGGACCGTTTTGTACCTATATAAACCACGTTTAAACGGCCACTGGATCAATTGGCGTTTGAATGTTCATTGCTTAATTCAAGCGAAATTGAACGGCCCGAGTTTGAAAAACGGTATTGGCGGTTTAGGGCGAAACCGATTATTTTGTATTACGACGGTTTAAGCGAATGATCTGTTAACGTAGAAGATATTAATGTTCTTTGTAAGAATTGTTGCAAAAAATGTACTGAATCATGTAAAAAAACTATACAAAAGAAACAGATTCTAAAAAACAACAAAACTTATTCAACAATTCCGCTATGTCGAAAAACGCTAATTATCCTTATCCTTACTCCTTATCTAATCTTCTATCTTGTAATCTTCTTTCATCTCAAAATATAAACGTGAAAGTAAGTTTGTTTGTTACCCTCTCACGCGAAAACTACTCAACCGATCATCATGAAACTTTGTACACATATTCTTGGAGGTAAAAAATGTTTTTTTTCTATGAAAAATGAAAAAAAAATATTTCAACGCCATCTAGCTTTTCAGTAATGGAGTTCCAGTCCAAAGTACTGTAATACCGTTTTACTGTTTTACCGACGGTCACGTTAATATCCAACCCGATTGACTATAGTTTTAGCTGTTTGGGATTTTTATATATTTCTTGTTATTTTCTCCTGTCATTATATATGCAGTATAAAGCTATTTCTTAGTTTCCTGGTTCCAAGCTACCTCCTAGTGACACATTTATTCCTTTCTTTATTGTCATTCTCAAAGCAACACGCACTACAAACCGCGTACTGCAAACTAAAGCCCACGTGGACAAAGTCGCGCCCAACAGCTAGCATTCTGTAACTGAAATTAGAAAAAATCAAAGTGAAAAATCAAAATAATTAATTTTCTCTTCCTGAAAACCCACATTGACGTTTCCTATTTCACAATATTATTTCAGGAACGTTTTGCAGACAGTACCATAGTTTCAGGTGGATATTTTCCGTTAAATAAATTCGTCTCTTCCGATTCATTCTGTTGTTGGCTGTATGATTTTTTGTACCTGTCAGTTGCGTTAGCGTAGGATTTTTGAAATCTCGATTTTTTTATTTGAAATCTAACGATCCAACGCGCTTTTTCTGGGTAAAAATCTGGATGAGTTTCCTTTCATTCAAATCGCTTTTGTTTTGTTTTTTTTTATCCAGATGGATTCTATTCCTGTTCTTTTTTGTTATTTATAGTTTATTAAAATATTAACGTACTATAAACTTAATCCAATAAACCTAACGAAGTATCCTACGTGAGGATTTAGTTTTAAAATGTTATTTTATTTATGTTACAAATTAACTTTTATATTTCTAGTTTCATTTTATCATCAAATATAAGTTTTATTTCCATTTCATTAATTGCAGTAGATTATCTAAAATTATGAGTAGGTATTACAAAAAAGTTGATGTTGAAAAAAAAAAGTCTTAGTGTTGTCTACATTTCAGATTTCGTACGTTACAAATAAAGCGTGACCCTTGAGAGCAAAATTTTAAAAATGACATTTTGGACCGACTTCAAAATGAAGAGGTTCACAACTATGATAGGATTTTTTATGTATTTACATTGATTATTTCATACAAAGCACAATTTCTTAACAATTTCTAGCAAAAGTAATTCATACGATAAGGTTTTGGCCTTCTTATCCAAACCTATCTCACAAATATAATACAATAGCCAAAAAACTGAACTCTACACCTTTATGTAGTTCAGTCATAACATAGAATAAGTTAAGTGCCAGACAACGTTTTGAATTTCGAATATATTTTCGTATCCCACGAGAGCTTATACATGTTATTATGCGGACAATATTTGAATAGTCGACGTTGTTTATACGTATACCTTGAGAAGATGCATGATACCCTTAAGATATGAAGTATTCTACGGAGGTAGGTAGCTATATTTATGCTGATAGTATTTGTCTCGTATAAGGACATTCTTCTTCATTAAAAGATAGATGTTGGATGAATTAATATTGTTGAAAATGTTAAAAGATTTTTGTTTTTGTAGAGATTTCTTAGAATATATATTTTTTTGTACATAAATTGTTAAATATATAAATAACCACAAATATACCAAACAGTAAAAACATTGATTTAGCTCACCGCCAATTTTGGACCGCTTTTAATCCATATTAATTGATGAGTTCCATGATTTCAAAATAGAAATCACGGTATTTTTTTTCTTGTTCGTTGTATTTCAGAACACTACATAAAGTTTTGAGGTATTTCTACTGCACAAGTAAAGGTCGCTGCGAAGTCTTTCCAGCAAATTTAGTCAAAATTGGTTTCTTGTGAATAACCATTAGTCCATCTGCGTAGCAATTCCCAAGCTTTGTTGAGGTCGGTTTTCAGTAATAACGGATTCAGATAATTCTGTTCTATTTCAGACAAAGCCATTGCTATGCATCGTTAGGCAATCTCTTGTGAAACTAGTCGTCGTAATCATTAGGTTGTGTTAATGATAACTGTCAAAATCAAAGTTGTAAAAGTTAATGGGATGATTATTTTACAGTTTGAAATGTCATTGATTTATTTTATTTTTATTTATTCTTAAACAATATATGATACTTAATACTTTTGATTTACCACTCCGCTGCCAGTCCATCTGTCACCAGTGTATATCTGTTGAAACCTGATGATGAGACGGTTGTTTTTTTACGCATAATGAAATTTCTTTTATGACTTTCACCAAAAAAATCAAGGTTTTAATTTTTTAGCTTATTGTTTTTACAATAACGCGACAATGCGCAACTCCGACTCGTACTTGACGGGCTTTTAAAATACATGTCACCAACAAAACGAGTAAAGAGGAAAAAGCACCAAACTTGTTGATTTAGCTTTATTTTTACAACAAAAATAACACAATTAAATAAATCGCATTATTTGCACAAAATATCAGTGCTCTATTCATTAAATAAATAGAGTTAACAAAAGGCTTTATTTTATTCTAGCAGCCATATTGTAATTGTGTTTTGTATTGGAGTGACGCGCTACGAGTGACGAGATTACAATTACATTTATCCGAATTGACATTTATACGGACTCGTGTAAAACGAATGCTTATATAAGTTGCTTTTGTAATATTATATAGTATTATATGATAGGGTGATCTTTATTCGTAATTTGTCACAGCTTCTTTAATAATGATTATTCCAGAGTCTTTGATTGCTGTAAAGCCCCGTAGCCGTTAGCTACGAACTTAAATTTTTGGCACATCGAGCATAAAAATACAAAATGGTAAGAAGTACCGAATTTTGTATTTTTGTCTTCATTCTTATCACCGACTGTAGGCTGTAGTTCACCGGAAGAGCTAGTTAAATATAAAAATTAACGTACAAAATATACCCAACAGTAAAAAAATCCCAGAACTTAACAACATACCCTTCAAACAGCGGCAGAAACAAATTTAAGTGAATCAGAACTCAGCGCTATCTAACCATGTAATTCGACTAGATACTATCGGCGAGCACAGTCCAGTTGATTCTCAAAAGGCGACTCTTGTGAATGTATATTCGTTGATTACAAACAGGTAGTACTACTGTTAGTGTGTTGTATACAACCAGAATTCTCGGGAGCGTCGTAAACTGCATTTAAATTGTAAAGCAAACGGCACAGAATTGAACAGACAAACATAACGAACTTCGAATTTCGTGTGTTATTTGTGACCTGGTTACCTACCAATAACTCTTGAAGTGCGGTTGTGTCGGTGTGGAAACGAGATGCCGCTCTACATTTTGTAGTACGCTCTCTCGCTTCTACAATTACAAAAGTTTATGATAAAGTTTATTTGAGTAGTGGTGAAAGGACATCCTGAATAGTCACGACAACATTGTGTGTAATGTCATCGTTAAAGGGGTAAGGGGTTTCATTCATGACACTTGGACTATTCATTCGATTGTAAGAGATGTTGGACATGTATTAGATAATTGATACCACGAACACAAATGATAATAGAGATTTTGGCAGGTTTGACAATTAAAATGTATTTAGTTTCTTAGTAGATAGTTAGAGATAAAAAAAAACGATTAGGTGCGATTAGGACTGTGGTTTTTATACAAATAATGTTATTCAATTGTCAATAGAATAAGTGTCCGAGAGTTAAAAAACCGAAAACAGTTTATTTTTTATAATATCGTGAGACTGATTTATTATTAAATGATGTAACGGTTTACCCACGCGTATTTATCGGGGGTGCCCGACTAGTTTCGGACCCAACCGGTGTCCTTAATAAATGAGCTGACGCGGCGGGATCGCGAGTCGAACACAGTTTACTTTCCTATTTGAAACACAATGACTCACATGTACAAACACTTTACAATAGTAACAGAATTTCATATATTTTATAAGAAACACGTGTTATTGAAATATTATTGCTATGTACATATAAATCAACATCGAACGTCAAAGAATGATATATTCGACGATAAAACGACATTCGTGGAAATATTTGGGTTTCGTCTTGACATTTATTTGAAACACAGCTACAGTTGTATGTATCTTATAGAAATGGGTTATGGTTGTATATGAGTATACTATCACGCCCTCTATCCCATCGGTGGTATACACATAGGAACGAAATACGAT
>NW_020799595.1:0-36506 GCF_003590095.1 Trichoplusia ni
GCAGTGCGGATCACCGAGTGGTATTGCCTAAGTCACGACGTGAAATCTACTGTGCCTGATAAGTATTTTTGTGATCCACAATTGCCTGCTACGAGTTCTTTTTCTTAATTTTGGGAAACCCAGCGACACAGGGATTACATTTCTTAATCCAGGGTTATTGAGCATCGCATGTATTATCTCTTAATAAGCGTAGAAATACGTTGTATTATCTGATATTAACCACATAAGTCGCGATAAAACTAGTGGTGTACTAGGTACATTTGTAATACTGCACCTACGTTACACCTGTGGTATTGGGTATCTTTACAACCACAAATCTTGCAAAATAAGAAGTCGCCAGTCGTAGTTGCAGATTGAAGTTTTGTCATTCTACCTTAACCAAACCACAAATGAATGGCTATTAGACAGTGATTTCTATAAGAGAACACATTTATTACGAAATACCCTCATATAGGTAGTGTTTTTTTCGATAAATGTAAGCAGAAGCATGACTAATAAGACGTTAAATTATGGTTTGTGAAAGTGTTATAATATTAATCAGTATTTTTAAGATTTGTTTACTACCTCGCTTGAAAAAAGGGGTATTGTACCTGCTCTGTTAAAATAATATTATTACTAACACAACAAAATAACTCATGAGAATAAATCTAATGTGATAGTAGTGTAAGGGTAAGATTGAATTAGTGTTACTGAATGAGTTAGCGTGCAAATAATATATATGAACGTAACACTGTTTTATTTTGATCTTGTGACGACAAGCAGAACTTATCTATATTATTATGTGTCGGTGTTTTCTGTCTCACTCATCTGATGGGTAGGTAAGTAAGCATGTTTGTTTTATTTTTTAAAACAATGTCGTGGTTCCTGGTTGCGGCAGTGGCACGGATGAGTAAAACGAACATTAATTTCTAATAATTGCTAAGCTAATAACTAGGACCCCATCACTGGTTAAAGTTTAAAGAAATATATTTCACATTTTAGATTTATTGTTTATGCCTCCTTCTAGGTTAGGAATGTTTAATTACAAAGTTCCGCTAAACTACTAAAGAAATTAGGACAATAAAACACATAGGCATCAAAATACGCTATTAAACACTACGGAAGAACTATATTGGTTTCTAAAACCATTTGTTCCACAGAATATAGCGTGACATAAGAATGATAAGGATTGAATTAGTGTTATTACTATAATTATTGTAACACAACCAGCATGACCTATGTGTGTGGTAGCGTGTCGATATTTCGGTCTATTATTTATAGTTATATTATTTTGCTGCATAGGTCCTATAATTACATGAATTGCTTTACCTAAATACAGCTAGTAATTAAAGTTACATGTTGGAATATAATTTTTTGTAACCTGCCTGTAAATATCAAAATATTGAAGGTCTCTTTTCATATAAAAACTTTGAAAAATAATCCCGATGCTTGCTCATTGTATGTCAATCATTTTAGATTTCATTATTTAAAGTTAGAGATTCTATCACCATGTTAAATATTAATATTTTTATGGTTGTGGAAGCGTGACAACGCAATACTTGAAGTAGAGCGATATCATACTTCCAAAATAATATTACTTAAAGATATGGTAAATGGTAATAGGCCCCCTGGTTGCAAATGACACTATTTAAGTACAAATACTACCTTTTAAAAGGTACATGCCTAAAAATAGTTCGAATCTGTAACTTCGTGTATACGAATTTCTTTTGGTTATTATTTTCCTGACTCACATTATTTTTTGGTAAAAAACAAGGTATGTTTTGCTCCCGAAAAAAACTTATTAGCAGTGTGAGGATGGAAAAATTTGGGAACGGAGGGAGAATTTCCGAGATTTACACAAGAGGTAATTTCGGGAACTATTGGATTACCTTCGTCAAATTTATACCGTTATAAATCTACACACTATTTTTTTGCCCTGATAACTTATTAATACTGAACTTATGTGAGTACATATTGATAAAACAACTCTAAAATTGAGGTTAATTTTACCGATTCCAAAAATCCTAATGATTCAAGGTATATGAATACCATTAGCTGAAAATCATAATTACATAGGAATTTAGTCAGTTTTTCAATGAAATTAGCAATTTACGTGTTTATTTTTATTTTGATTTAAAACCACAAAATTACAACTCCACAATAGATAACAGCTTTCGAATTTACAGTGCGAACAATGTTGAACATCCATCGAGCAATGTAGGAGCGATAAAACCCTATTCCTTAAAGAAATCTTCTAAAAGGCCTATACATTACAGAAACAAATTAACTGTACATCGGTACAGTTTGTCGGCCGCGGGTAAGGAAGTGCTCCCCAGTGGGGCAAACCTCGTACGGATTGTTCCCTATCCCAGAATACTACTGAATGTTCCGAACTCCATAGACACCTCATTTGTATTCCCAAAAATATATAAGTTGGTATTATGTTGGATAAAGGTAATAAGCTGGTCTCTAACATTGGGGTTCCGTACTCGAAGTGTAAAAACGAAACAAAGAGTTCCACCTTTCACCAGCTTTTATCTCGTAAAGTGTAATTGCTAGTTGTAATTTTTACAGGTGATGGATTATAATATTTGTACGAAACCGACTCGAACTTAACCATTTTTTATTATTCAAGGTATCTAAGAAATTATAAAGAAGCGGGTGTCTAGTGACAAAGGACACTTTAACGTACCCGAGTCGCCCCCAGTATTTGGCACTATTATTTTTGGACTTTTCAAATTATTACTGTTACTCTGCCTGTTTTATTGGAATAGACAATAACCTCCATATATTAGTATCATACAACTATTTGTACAGAATATAACTATCTTGGAAAATATAGTTAGCGATTGGTTAACAAGCAAGTGAATTTAATACCGTGGCATTTCGCTAATACATTATACTTTCATTCACCTCGCATCCCCAGTCAATTTCGACCTCTATCAAATTTAATCATCTTTTACTTTCTAAGTCTCCGGTATGACCATTATGCGTGCGTTCAAACAAACACAGTCTGCAGAAGTTAATTGTAAGCCAGCTCACTCCAAGAGCCAATGTGACTCTAAAACCATTATGGTTATGAGGTGTGAATTATTATTAAAAACTTAACCATACAAAAAGTTCTTTAGCGAATGAAAAAACAAGTCTCGATAAAACAGTCGTTGGCTTATTACCGTTTGGTTTGAACGCGGCCAATGAGTCGCTTTCTTAATCATTTAACTTCATTAGATTGACATCGCTGTCTAATATCAAGTTACTTAACGCATTTAGAAATGAGAATTTAATGTCCACTTTATTATTCAGCTGCTAAAAAGGTCTTTGAAATTTCGAGATCATTTAAAATTTTCTACTAAGAAGGTTTTAAGATTTTTTATCGTAAATTAGGTTTGCCTTTATTAATGGTACTTTTAAAATAAATGCTACTATTTAAAGTCAAATGTTATTGTTTTAAATAACTCAAGAAGGTTTCAGCAACATAAATTCCAGTTTGAATTTAGTAAAATGCATGTTTATAAAAGAGCAAAAAATTTAACGTAAATATTAATTTAAACATCAAGACAATATTTTACGAGTAAAGATAAAACCAATACACAATAATCGTGGATCAGCGAAATAGGAAATAAAACTCAAAGCGCGTATCGTACGAAATAAAACAACACGAATCGGTGATAAAGATAATATATTCATACCGTGTAATTATTTTTCCGAAATACACCAGTAGCTTTATGTTTACAGAGGGAACTAAAGGCTTTCGCGGAGGCTCATAATAACGCAAACGACTAACTCTCGAGGGTCGTCGAGTAATTTAGTCGTCGCCTCTCGGATCATATTATCCGTATTCCTAATACAAATGATCCGCAGTTCCGCTGGGACGTGCCAAAATGGGTAAATTAAAACGAAGTATACTTCTCGTAGGAATTTTGGTATGTATAAAAAAATCTGCATTACATTGCCTGGCGCGCCTCCAGCCGGCGGCTTGTCAACGACACCATACACGATAGATTTTTATCAACTTCTTGTTAAAGTGGCGAAATAAAGGGGTCGTATCTGCCGCAGGGGAGACTTTGTAAATTTGGTCTAATTTAGGTGCGCGGCCAAATTCAACTCTCATAAAGGATAAACGAGTTAGGATGTAACATTAATGCGAGTGTAATTCGATGGTAATGTCACCCATGACAGGTATTTGTAACTTTCACGAACAAAATTATTTTACACATTTGCACAATTATTCCTAAAACGTCAGAATATACGTTTAAAAAGGCTTGATACACTATTTGCTAATTGAGTATCCTCCATGTTCGTTTTGTGAGCAGAAAGACTGGTAAAAGGTTTTAAACACGTTATTTTTGGAAACACTAAGCGATTAAGAGCATAAATTATTCCAAACTTTGTGTAAATTTGCAGTTTGTTCTTGTTGCAGGGACTATATTCCCTTTTTATTTTTTACTTTCAAATATTCTAGAATAATTATAAAATAATATGCGACATAAGGATTACATTTCTTGATGCGAGAGACCTTGAAAAATATATATAACTTAAACAAATACATAGATATTTAAAACGTTAATGCTGTCATAATATTAGGTCAAACAGTGAGTACTGTTTTGTGAGAGTCTGATCTTCTTCTAATATATGAAATTCCCGTGTCACAATGTTAGTTACCGTACTCCTCCGAAAGGCTTTACCGATTTTTACCAAATTTTATATGCGTATTCAATAGGTCTGAGAATAGTACAACATCTATTTTTCATACCCCTAAGTGTTAAGGGTTACACACACTAAAAAAAATATTTAATTTTTTGGAGGAATTTGTTTTTTTTTATAATGTGGCATTAAAATACATACAACTAGAAATAATTCACTAGGCTGGGTCAGCTAGTCATCTTATAAATTTAGTTAGCATACCTTAAAAAAAATGTGATGTCCAAAATATTCTTGGGGTCATACTTCATATTCTTATCTACGTATCCTTAACAATGTCAATCTTTAAAATCCTCAAACCCAATACCATGAATATACCGTAGAAAATTTAACCAGAATATTTGACATCATTTCTCTCTTTACATCCATGAAGTCTTAGAGTATATTAAATAACTAAATCATAAAATTGAGCATGTACCAAAATAGAAATGTAAAAGTAATTCTCAAATGCACTTCAATTCAGTTCCGAGTGAACCGCGAAAATAGATGAACGGCACTTAAAATATTTTTCTAAAAGCGATTCGTTCACAAAAATATTCAAATTAATTGTGACGAGAAAATGAAAAGTCGCGTGTTTTCACTTTGCTTATGTAAGAGTGAAAGCATGGATATAAAAATTAATATGTTACTGACCAAGTGCGCTCTTTTTAAAAACATTTATAGGTGTGCAATTCAAACACACTTAGACATAATTTATATTTTCTGTTTTAATAAATTGTAATTACTTAAGTCACTGTTTCTTTCGGGTATATTGTAAAATAATATTTTCTTGTTTTTTCTAACTTATAATGTTACCGTGACTCGAAAAAAATACCAAATTAATTTTATATGAAATACATCGGATCTACGACACCCTCACCCGGAGACCAGGATACGAAAATTGCGATAATACCTAAATATTTGAAAATTTGAAGCTTAACCATGTTATGTGAAAATCTTCAAGTGTATGTTCATGTCAAGAATGTATCTGCAAGTTATGTATCGATTGCAATAAATCTGATATTACCTGACTGACTGAAGAAAAACTGTCTTCTTAAAATGTTTTCTAAGGGTCAAAAAAACAAGGCCATATATACAAAATTGGACAAAACAAGAGTTCCGTGTCGATGTAATGTTTTCTTTTTGTATATCTTACACTGTATTTTTCCATCAATCAATTACTTTATTCTTATTTTAATTTCATAATTTATCAACATCATCTCACGTGAATGAGTTGATGATAGTAGTCATAAGGAGACCTGGGCAAAAAATATTTTTGGCTTTGATTAAAAAGCGTTTTAAAAACCCTTTTTTTTCAACCTCTCTGACAAAGTCGCGGACAACAGCTACTAAAATATAAAAATAAATTCTGATTCCAAGCTTAGTGCAAAACTGCACAACCGTTAGCTGTTTCTCAGAACATCACTCCAACATTAAAACAGTCGGTGACATCTTTCCGAGATTTCCTTTTAAGATAAGACGAGCGGCCAGCGAATTCACTACTTCACTGGTTTGTCAGCAAATGTTGTGTTTAAAGAGTAGGCCACGAGTAGAGACAGTTTGTTAATCTATCGCCACAAACACAGCCACCTACTGACCTATTTACCACACTCTCACTTGTGCCGGATGATAAGCCGCTCTATTTTTCATTTCTAAATTAGCCTGATACTGTAGAGTGACCGTCGTATTCACAGGTCAAGCTGGTAAATTAAAGATTGTGCGTTTTTGTAGTTGTGCTTTAGCGTGCTGTTATGAAATTAGATATTATTCATATTATATCGAACTAGCTTTCGTGTCAGCGTGTATGTTGGGAACCTCTGCTCTTAAAGTGTAAGTTTTATCAAATGCGGTGTGGTGGTTGATTGAAAAAGCATTCTAATGAACAGGCAAACTTTCGCCTATGATTAAAGTTTCTTGTTTGCATTGATGCTAAAGATACATTACACTCATAGTAAGTAAAGTAAAAAGTTATGAACAAGAAGAATACCCACTTATTTACTTATTGCGTTTCCCCTTCCAAGTTCCAGTATAATACAGGTTCCATAGAACAAACCGCATCTACTCTTTAAACATGAGCATTTTAACGCTACTATATTTCCTAACTGAGAATTACAAATGAATAATTAAAATGACAGTTGCGTGGTTATTCGCTGGCATCCTCCGCAAGAAAAGCAACACAAACACAGCTTGAACGAATATGAATTTTACTACAACAATGATAAATGCCATAGTCCAGTATACAGAAATGCGTCGAATAATATCCGAGGTTTTTATGCACGTTCCATTTTAAATTGGAATAAGCGAGATGAAAAGGAGAAAAAACATCACGAAAGCAAATTACAGGAAGCGAAAGAAACTAAAATGCGGGACGGCTTGCTCGGGCTTGAACTATAAAATATTTGCATCCAAACGAGGGCAGAGCAACAATAAGATGGAAATGCAAAATTCTGGTACGATGCAATGCATACTGTCCGCTCACGCTAATGGCCAACCGTATATTTTACTTGAAACTGAGACTTGGCTTAAAATTAGCTGTATTATGGTATGTAATTTAAATTATGCTCATTACACAGCATATAAAATGATATAATGCTACAATTTCTAGTAGTTGTTCCTGGGGCTGAGACTTCAAGACTTTTTGGATGTGTTCCATTTTGGCCGCAGTCGTGTTCTGATACAGCAATTTCATTTTTTTATTGCTTAAAACATACAAAACTTTTATATTTTGTGGTGGTGACAGGGAAAAATTTGATTCATGTGTATACTGTCATTTGAACAGTTTGAAAACTTACAGCCATATACCACTTACTTTATTTCTCATGAAATAACTTAAACATGTTGCAGGGTAGGTTTAGAAGGTATAAGTTAGACATATAACTTTAGATACTGGAAGCAGTATGCACATAAATTAACAACTAAGCCAACATAAATTTGGCAAAATAAATTATCCAGCAACTCTTAGAATACGCTCTTCGTTAGAAGCGCAAATTGGTAACCTACTCAAAAAACTGTTGGGAATCCGAGCTGTATCGCCGTAATGCCTTCTCTAAAGGATTTTACGACACTCAACCATCTTGCAAAGTATTTGAATAGAAGACAGTAGAATACAGCCGAATTTAATACAAGCAAGGTCCCGGGAGAGAGGTGCAGGGCTCTCGCGTCGTAGACTGATATTGTAAAACTTTTCTTCGACGCAATCTACATAAAAAATGAGCTGAGGGTTCGCGGTGACCCGCTGGTAAATGAGAGCCTTTTGAACTGTTAATTTTGTTTGCATACGAAATGAAATCTGACATGAAAGTTATTTGCGCCTTGATCTTAACTGGGTACTATGTTTTGATGATAAACATTTATTTGTTTATTTTGCTTCGTTGTTTATTTCATAATCTGTTTCTATGGAGTAAACAAAATTTCTGTTATGGAACTGGAGTTACATGAGGAAAATATTAAAGAGCATCTCAGCAGTTATTAGCGCTAATGTATTCTCTGATTTTCATTTCATTACTGATGATTTTCATTTATAATAATTATTTATTCTGATATAAGACTACCTTGTTTTCTAATTCTAAAAATAAACTGTTTTTTTTATTTATAACTCATACATTGAACTTTTCTTAGTTTAAATGTAAATTAAAGTAGCTCAAGGTTCTTCTGGATTAAAATATATTATGAACTTTAATAGGAGGTCGTAACCCGTTTGACTCTAAAACTTTAGGTTAAAAAGTAAACGTCGAGCGATTTTTCATCTCAACATTTTAAAACGTTCGATCAAGTCTTGCTCAAACCATACGGCACTATGTTGATGTAAAATCGGAATCAATCATTTTTGTTTGACTAAATATTTAGAAATACTGTCTTTCAATTTGAATTTCAAGATGTTCAGTGGTTCAGATTCATTAACCGTTTTGCAAAATAATATATTATGAGTGTGCGAGTGAGTTATCATGAATTCTGATTATATGAGTGATATTAAAGTTGGCATATTTTTTTGTTTGATAGGTAGTCTGTAGGTAATCTGACAAAAGTTTTGCTATTTAACAAAATTTTCCAATATACTTAATTTAGCCAGCCAAACACAACAGATCGTGATGTCTAACGCGCGTTTATCAATCAAAATGGCCTTTACAGACCAGTGTATTGCACGTGAGAGTACTATTCTTTCTTTGAAAAGGATGGAAAAAGCATTCCTTTCGACAAGTAACATAACTTTGTCTCTTCACAGCACTCGTAATAACAATACACTCCATCGGCATTACGGCTTGTAATGACGTCACTTGTCTTAGCTGATTCTAAGTTATCTGTGGAAAACAGCTACATAAAACCACCACAATATACTAGAAGTTAGGTTTCAAGCAGATGTATGCGTACTAAATTGGTTTACAACTACGACAAGTTTGAAATAAGGCTAAAAGCAGGTAAAGTGGTTACTCAGGCCGCTGTTAACAAAGTAATTTCAACTAGCGAGCTATGTCTGAAGCAAAGTTATGGAGAAGTAAGTGAATAGTAAACGGGTCCAAACGTTAGTTTGTCATGCTGTTAATTTAGATCTGAAAACGTAAGTATACTGCACCGTGACACGTCTTTTGGCGAATTTAATGGGTCAATTGAAAGTCATGTATAACCAAGATTCTTTGTGAATTCTCATTGTATTAGTTGTATTTAATTGCAAACGTTTTCTGACCCGAAGCTCTTTCTGCGTTTCTGCGTATTAAAATAAAAGGGATAGAAGTGTAGGGCTATGTGTAAGAGAAAATATATCGAAACTATGAATATTTAGACAATTATATTATTTTAATATTGACATATGACACAGCTAACACAAAAAAAAACTATTTTAAGCTTAAGCTCTTGAAACGTTATAAAATTATGACAAGCCAAATTGTACTCATTAAAATGGTTATAAATAACATTATAAAAAATATTTTTCTTTGAACCAACGCCTGAAAAATATGCTCCTTATCACTTAAAATTACTACAAATTGCTATACAAATAAAAGAATAACTACACTTCATACATCCTTACTGTTCTCACAAACATGATCTTCCTACACAAACTTAAAACAAACATTAAAACTGAGCAACAATAAACATTTCTTGCTAATTAACGAATGCTAGACTCAGATTCTTGTATTTCAACTTACAATGTGTTATGAATTTTTTATTCAACTTGTTACGAACACCGTTTGTATTTAATTGAGTGCTTTCGAGAAAAATGCTAGTTATAAATGAGCGGTCCCAATGAAAGGGTAAGAGTTTGTGTAATTTGAGAATTAATTTGTCGTTTAATAAATGTGCCCTGTTATGGCACGTTCTTTTCGTGTTGCTTTTGTTTTTTTTGGGTATTGTATTCAGCAGCATAAATATAAGACTCTACAATTACAGTATGGACGTTTTTTTCTGTGAACTTTTTCTATAATTATGATTTCCGTTTAATAATGTTCACAGAAAAAAAAATATTAAAAAGAGTTTTTTTTCTTCTAAAAAATTGCTTCTGCAATAAAAAAAATATATCTTGAGGGTTTGCCTTCTACAACATCATCATCATCGAAGCCTTTTCCCAATTATCTCGGGGTCGGTTTCCACCTAAGTACCAGTGTTTTAAAACGAACGACTTCTTTCTGACCTCCTTAGCCCACTTACCTAGGCAACACGATATCCCAAGTAAAACTGGTTGTCAGACTTTCTATCTTCTGCCTCCTATATTTTTGTTAAAAAACCTTAAATTTGTTTTTAGCTTTATTAATTTATTTATTTATCTGCCAATGTTCCAGACATACGGTCATAACGAAGTGGAAGCGAGAGGGCGCACTGCACTTAGTAGAACAGCGTTCCTCTTTCACAACTGCCCCAGCTTCACATGAAGCGTGATGGTAGCAGGTTCCCTGGATGTTTATGTTCTCTCAAGGCTTCGTAACTCCATTAGGATTAAAACTGGAAAATAAACAAAAGACTGTCCTTTGAGAATCAAAGTCCAATCGTGCAATTACCTGTTAGCTGTAGAGCAAAATACCGGTCAAGTTCGAATTGGACTCTGCATGCTGGCTACAGATGAATAAATCGTTTGGTTCAAATTTATTTGCCACCCACCACCAAATTTATGACCGTAACAACCGTAATGCTTGTTAAACCTCATTTTTTTTTTTAATTTCTGTTCTAGCGGTAGCTGAAATACATCATCTGTTATAAACGCACAAGTCATAAGAAACAACCTTGAAAAGAACGTTCAGACAGACGGACATACATCGGAACCTCAGTTACAGGATATCGTTTTTAAAATTCGAATACAGAACCCTAAAAAAACTATTATTTAGATGCAATACGAACATTCAGAACAGTACATTTCCTTTTGACGTTAATAACGAAGGTGCCTTTTACGATGCTCAAGATAAGAGTTCTACTTACGGAGGTAAGTACGTCCGGCGCACTTTAACGATGTCTAACTGAAGGGAAACATTTTACTAGTACTTTACTTCACGGAATATTTAAGTGGACTTAAAGTTTTTTTTTATAACTTGTTTATTATACTGAACTAGTTAATTGGTTATGAAGAGTGAATGTAAATAACTAGAAATAAAATAAATGACAAGACTTGATACTTTTGACTTGCTTAGGTACTTGACAAATGGAGCTTTTGGTAAGTCGTTTATACAAACACATGTGATATGACCGAACAAATACGTTGGCTTTTTGTCGTGTTTTATTTTCAAACTGATTATTTTTATAAAAACATGGACCAACATTGTTTACATTTTAAAAACCTAAACAAAGGGTGTTGATGTTTGGTGCATTCTTTAAAATCAGTCTTTAAGTTTCTATGTCATTACAGAATACATTGGCAAATACAAGACGTAATATAAAGTTATACAAAGTGGATATTAAATGTCCCATTAATAACCTGCATGGATTCTGCAACATCTCTTTCATGTCCCTCTCCAGGTATATTTTTTTTATACATTAAACTTTCTGTCACTGATACACTAGCAAATGTATTCAACAAATAAAACGAAAACATCCAATTCCGCTCTCACGCTTGTTGACGGAACACTTAAAGCCAAAACCCAACACAAGCTTAATACAATTAGGCACAGGTTGGATCAGTTACATTCGGTTCGACCGCCAAAGGAAAAACGGCTTCGTACCGTTGGTAACGTTGGAAAACGTATTCAATTCAAAACGTTGGCTGAAACTATTTCGGAGCCCCGTTACGGTAGAAAACGTCCGTTTTGCGGGTGTGAACGCTACCTAACTCCGTTATTTGTGCGTAAACGTGGAAAGCTGAGTGCTATTTTAGATATTACCCTTTTGTTAAAGAGATCATGTATGAATTTAGTGCTTGGTTTTCTTTTGTCTGCCGCAAGGATGCTCATGACACGTGAGGGAATTTTTGTGTAGAAAGGGTTACCTAAGTATTCACTATTTACATTTTCAAAGTTGTTTCAGTCTTGGTTCGTAATGGTGTCTGGTTTATGTTTACTTTTAAGTTGAAAGAAGCATCGTAGACAGATTTTTAACTTTTGGATGGTGGAATATTTGTTTTAAATCCACGTATATAATTGAATATTTTACACGACGTATATATTAATGTTTTTTGTTATGCAGCTTACACACAGTTGCTAATCTATGATTAAACGCTACTTGTACCAAGTACCTGCATGCATTTCGAGACGATAACTTTTTATCGGTCGACGACCTAGACACACACGTGTAGGTACAAAAAAACCGGTCAAGTGTGAGAGGGACTCGTGGTTCCGAATGAATAGGCTAAAGATAAACAAATAGGTTGATTGACAAATAAATTTTTGGGTCTATTTTCTTGCTTCTTGCTCTATATTTATTTGTCACTCCCTAAAAAGTTTATGAAGGTACACACTGTTGTACCTTCAGCAGAAATCTCATCATCAGTTAATCTGCTATTTAGATATCATAGTTCATCAGATACATCTTGTTGATGGACGGATGGAAAAATGAACAGACAGAGGAGTCTTAGTAATAAGGTTTCGGTTGCGTTACGGAACTCAAAAAAATCAGTGACTCTCTTCTCTATTTTCGTACCAAGTTCAACGACCCCGATCGCCGTCTATATTCCAGTTATTGGTCATTAATAGATACTTTATCTCTGATAGCTTCTATTGATTGGGTTTAGTAGACCGAGTGACCACTATTGTCTAAGGGAGGGACAACTTTAATGAGGTCGAAAGAATGATATTGTTTTATTTCAGGGATGAGACAGAAAAATGAGGAGACTAAACTCCATTGTATGTGGAAAGTATTGTCATAATAGTTTGTTGTTTCGTAAAGTTGGGATAAACGATGAATGAATGTGAAGTCTAGGAGAAATGTATTGAAAATGGCGAATTCGTTTATGTAAGTAGATACAATATGACTTTGCAAAACACATGAAAATTGCAAATAAAGAAAATTGTACCTATATTGTGGATTCCGTACCAATAAGACAGAAAAAAAGGAAACAAAAATGGTAACCCATTCAATTTATGACCTCGAAAATCTTTGGTTAACTTCAATATTTCTTTTTAGTTTAGCGGAAATAGAAATTGATCATCTGTGATAATTTCAACTGTCTATCACAACAGACGGACAGACTGACAGTCTGACAGACCGACAGATGGACAAACGGACAGACAGCGTTACTTAGTGAATAGGGTTCTCTTTCACCCTTAGGGTACGGAACCTTAATAAGTACTTTAACTTAAGTCGTAATAGGAATTAGTACCGAAATACCGACGAACTCAAATCCATTTACGAAGCAAAGCGATTAGGGCAACCAGTGAAATCATTGATGCAGCGGTTAGGTATTTAGATACCTTTCAGTAGCTCAACAGAGCTTCTGATTTTAAGCAAAACAGATAATTGTTAGACACAGAAATTCATTTAGTTTACTGACGTCATTGATTATATTACATGACAAAACTGCAAAGTCTTGAATTTTTTCAAAAAAGAGGAGGCTCTCTATTCATTTGTATTTTTACATCAGAATTTCGGACTAGATAAACCGATTCTGCCGATTTTTTTATAGTATTGATAAATTATACGCCTCCGGTAGACAAGGAGGTTGTAAAGCGCGGTTGGAAATTCAATCCCGATGTGCCCGCCATACAACGACCGTCGAGTGGTCACTGACTACTCGACGATCATATTTTTAATTCGGTACATCGTTTTCATTTCAGTACATACAATTTTTAGGGTTCCGTACCTCAAAAGGAAAAAACGGAACCCTTATAGGATCACTTTGTTGTCCGTCTGTCCGTCCGTCCGTCTGTCCGTCCGTCCATCCGTCCGTCTGTCAAGACCCTTTTTCTCGGGAACGCGTGGAGGTATGAAGCTGAAAATATCAATTACTCAGGTCTACTGTCCCTTGAAGCTGTGAAAAAATCAAACTTCTAAGGCAACGCAATCAAAAGATACAGCAACACACAGATACAGACACTTGCAAGGGAATCAAAACCTACAGGGTGCTTCCCGTGAACTCAGAATCTTGAACTTTGGTACGAAGCAACGTCTTATACCATAGATAAAGGAAAAATTACAAAAACCATAAATTTTTAGTTACATCACATAATATATATTTTTTTAATAATTTTAAACTTACTACCTATTTCCTCATAAACGCGTAGAGGTATTAAATTGAAATTCATACCAAATACTCAGGTCTATAATACCTTTAAGCTGTAACAAAATCAAACTTCTATGTCAACGCAATCAAAAGAAACAGCAATTTAAGCTGCATATTTTGAAACTCGCAAGTACTCGCAAGGGAATCAAAACCTAAAGGGTACTTCCAGTCGACCTAGAATCTTGAAATTTGGCACGAAGCAACGTTTTATAGCACACATAAAGGAAAAATTCCGAAAACCTTAAATTTTTAGTTACATCACATAATAATTCTTTTTTTAATAATTTTAAACTTACTACCTATTTCCTCATAAACGCGTAGAGGTATTAAATTGAAATTCATACCAAATACTCAGGTCTATAATACCTTTAAGCTGTAACAAAATCAAACTTCTATGTCAACGCAATCAAAAGAAACAGCAATTTAAGCTGCATATTTTGAAACTCGCAAGTACTCGCAAGGGAATCAAAACCTAAAGGGTACTTCCAATCGACCTAGAATCTTGAAATTTGGCATGAAGCAACGTTTTATAGCACACATAAAGGAAAAATTCCGAAAACCTTAAATTTTTAGTTACATTACAAAATATATATTTATATGACTCGATTGTCGTAATGAACGAACTTTGTAAACCTTGCAGGTTTGTACGGAACCCTCGGTGCGCGAGTCCGACTCGCACTTGGCCGGTTTTTTTGTTATACCTTTACCAATTCGTGTAAGACGCGCATGACACTTTAAAACAACTATGTTCAAATACTATTAACATGACGAGATAATCTTAAATCCAATAAAGCGTAATAAGTGGAGAAATAATTACGTGAAGTGTACACGGTAATGGGTGCTTAACCCCCGAACGTATGAAATCATAACAATGCCACAACTCCAATGATCTCGAGCGGCCGCCGTTTCGATTGCTCCATTCACCAAAATTAGATTTCACCGTTTGAAGGTACTGTTTCCTCTCAAAACAAAGGGCTTAGGAACGATGCGATTAAATAAACATTGCTTTCAGTGTTCAGCTGTGTGATATTGAAAGGGTGATGTTATTCGTGTTAGCCGAATTAAGTTAAAGGGAAATTTGTTTGGAAGCTATTTCGAGGTAAATATTAGGTATCATTGAGAAGTCATGAATTGCTATGCATTTACGCGCATCAAGTAAATGTGAGAGTTTCGGATTCAGTCAGTTAGAGTTTGACACTACCAGCTTCCTCCTCTGAGTAGGTGTTTGTCTATGAGAAACGATGAAGACGTTAAACCAGCAACCAGCAACCAGACGTTAACCATGCACCTTTGAAAGTTAAGTTAACACTATGTAAAAAACTACTTAAAAACTTGATTCGGAAACAATAAGGACAATTTTATAATATTAATTTTGATAAATTAAAAAACTCTTCACTTTATTTTCAAGAGAAGTGGCGAGCTGACAAGCCAGCTTGGTTTATAATGGAAGATTAACAAACTTTTAATTTACGTAAATGAGTGGGATGATTCAAATGTAATTGTATTTTGAAACAAGAATATTTTTAGTGGTGAAACAGATTATTTTGTTACATTTTATACTTAGCTTTCTTTCTTTACTTGATACTATTTCGTGTGATTTTGTTGCGTGACAATAAATAATTGATTTTAATTTGCAGGCTTAAATAATGTTCACTTGTATTTCACCATATAACCAAAAACCGACATGGAAACTGTAGTAATGTCAATATAAACGTTGAATTTGAAACAATGTGTTGAATGATAAAATACATGAAATATTTAAAAAATATGAACTTACCATATGCGTATGAAGTCATAATATAACCCCAGCAATAAAGTAAACGTCAATAACCCAAGAAACCAAACAAAAACCTTTCATCAAAAAACAAAATATTGACGATAAATATTTAAATTGAGAAATAAAATGCTGCTGCGAATAGAATTTCCAATATACTAAGTAGGTCAATACCACTTGGGGTTCTTAAGAGTTGGCTCAATCAAAGCTGACTTTTAATTTGCTCCGAATAGTAACTACAACTATTACAGACACTACTTACCATGAAACCTTAAAGCTAGACTCTACCTGTTCTGAAAGCGAGATAGAACTACGAGCAATAGACCGCAGATAAGCATGCTGTTTCGTTCACACAACCGCAACAGTAATTTTTAAAGAGATCATAGTGCAAGCACAGAACAGCTGTTAAACTTTACCAAGTCAATCTACATAAAAAATTAAGTGACAGTCGTCGAGTTTGCCGCGCGAATTTGTATTGTAAATCCACTTTGCCGGCTAACGAAAATAATTGCGAATGCAAAGACTTTTGACTTCAAAAGATTTTTAAGCGATCTTTGTGTTATCTTAGTTGTAGAGTAATTATTTATTTGCAAAAAAAAAACGAACCAGTCCGTCAGAGAGGTTTAAAAAAAAAACCGGATTCGTGTTTTTCTTTATACAAATAGGAGATTCCGTCATACGGTAAATTTAAATCTCGCTTGACGTGACTCATTACTTTTTATCAACAAATGACATTTTTAGTCCCTAGTTTCATATGTTTCATCATCTTTGATCGTTTTTATCGATTTAATATAATGAAAAAACACAGGTGCATTGTCCCTCAGATATTTTCTTTTAAAATTAGTTGGACTAATAAGAATTTTGTAGTCAACTACTCTATTATTAAAGGTTAACTTCTCAAAAGTAAACATTTTTCTCGTTTTAAGTTAATTTGTGTCGACGAATACAATTTTTCTACCGCAGCAACGGGTTTTAACTTTCAAACTAGACTCACTTTATTAAAAGTAAAACTAGGCTGTGAACTACAAACTTCCCTTTTGTTGATTCGACGAAAATGTCTAGAACTTTTAAGTCATTTTCTTGGGTTACAAAGCTGTAGTTACTAAGTGATTTTTACATGCACCATTAATTTAAAATTAAATATTTTAAAAAAATTTGATGTAATAGTTATGAAACTTCAGTACTCTTCTAAAGACACTAATTTGTTTTTATTCTAGTTAGGTTCTCGTATAAAACCAAACATGTTGATGAAATATTTTATACAAACAAATAAATAAACTATGATAGGCTTTTAATCGCGCTGTAGGTACTTAAAAGCGAGTTTTCAAAGCAACCGTTACCAACAAACCAACACATACCTAGTTATTTCAATTTTTAAGTACGAAGCCAATTTAGGTCGACTTACGACTTGTTTCGTATATAACGCGGTATTGTCTCGTTTTCTATCGAAATTTTTATCGTCGTGACTAAACGACCTTATTCTAGTCCTAAACATTTTCTATTGGAATATCGCAGATTAAAAATGCATTCAAAACGTGCTTTGCCAACTGGATAATCTATTTATTGATTCAAAGGCCATTTGAATCTACGACCGTAAGGTAGATATTGGAAAACGACCAATATAAGAGCTTTAAGATGCAGTTCCCTAAGAATTTTATGCAAAATTGCCGTTTTATAACCGATTGCCCAGTTTCCGAGGCATCGCTTTCTGTTAGATAACCAGTATAAAAGGAACTTTCTACGTCTAATTTGTTCGTAACTATTTATTTTCCAGTACATTGGTTTTGACGTATATTTTCCATGAATTCAATGAAATAAATGGAGTTATCGGAAATTGTTTTTGAATTATTTTAGTTTCTGTAGTGGATAGCTTTTAAATGGCTGATTAGTTGGAACAGTTTCTCAGAACCGAGTTTAATTTTGATTGCTAAACGGTTTATGCTATTTGAAATAAATTTTGGAGTATTACTTTTAAATTTAATTTGTTTTGACATATATTTTTGATAGTTATTAATAAATCTTACCCAGCTTTGCAATATACGAGACGGAGTTACCAACTTGTCACTGCTTGGGCACGACTTTAATCTTTCTGTTCGATACGTTATTGCGGCACATAGCTTCAAGCAATACACATCATATTGGAAACGCGTGGAATGTCTTACAAGTTATACACATATTGTGTGCATCGAAAGGGATGAGGGATGCTACATTTTCTTTTGAAAATTTTCGGATTTCTTAAAGAGGTTTTTTTGTGTCTCTTCGTGCGTGGTTTTGGCCTCTTGCCAGGATCTCCTTTCGCCTCCGTTTTAGAGTGCCTGTCTACTGGTTGAGACGAGCGGAACGAAGAAGATGTACATATAAAAATTGCTCGGAATCCTTTAGTTTGTAGTGTGTTCCACATATTTGCCAACAATGACCTCAGTTTCAGACGTTATTTACAAAGGCTGGAGCTGTCTATCTATATTTGTTTATCTGACACTGGTTTTCTAAAACAGTGATTTTTTGCTGAATCCCAAACGCGACAATTTGTTCTGGACTCCACAGTACTGGTCTAAATAAATAAACCCAAGTCTTTTTGGGGATTCTTAAGAAGGATAAACAACTTTTGTTATGACAAGAGTTTTTTGTTTTGTTTGTTGTACTACATTGGCGAGCGTTAACAATAGATTTTTAAGTAGTTTTCGGAAAATGTTTTACTCTTTTTCTTATATTAAATGATATAAGACGCGTTATGATTTTGACGGTAAATAATACTTTTATACATACTTTACTTCACACACAATAAATATTAGCTACAGAAAGCACTTTCATATGTTTAGCTGCAAAATCTTGTTTATAATTTCTATCAAACACCAAACTTCAGAAAATTATTATAACTGATTAATAATACATCTTGTTCTGCTCCCCCGTTTCCAAGCTGACCTAATTCCGCGATCGATGGACATTTAATAATCTAAAACCGCGTCCACTTTAACTGACCCATTTATGAAGCAGTTTTAATGAGACCGCTGCTTAATCGAACCTTGCATTGTAACGGGAAATATAATTCTCTTTATTAATGTCCGTTCCCGATAGTTGGTTTTAAATTGCATTTTCTCGATGATATACGACTTTTCTTAGCGCAATGTGGTAACAATTCTCTAGTGCTTCAACAAAGGGCCAAGAAAATGGAACGCTTATTTTACGTCGTCCACCGACCACCCCACTGGTCAGATACAGTTTGGTTTTAAATGACTTTTAAAAGAATGTAGTTCAGTTTCGTTTGTTGCCTCGTTGTATTTGTTATGTGCTTTTGCCAACTGTAATTTTTCTTTTGAATTTCTGTAAAGAATATTGTTGTTGCTGTTGAAATATTATGTTTGTCGGTTGCTTTTTTTAACAACGTTTCGTGTGTTTTAGGCTTGCTTGCATGATGTATGATACGATGAAAAAACGCATGCAGTTTGTCGACTCATGCTATTAAGAATACGTTATAATTATAAATTATGAATACAAGCTACTGCCTGCGACTTTTCCGCCTGGTAGTTCTGTAGGTAATAGATAAATAAATTTGTATAGGTACAGCAATATTGAAACTATCAAGTAACACGTCGGCTATCCTGTCTTTCAAGTTGGATCAATCTGCACACGATGTCCAAATTTCATTGAAATCGGTTTAGTGGTTCACAAGGCCAAGTTTGCGGACAAACGGAAAAGTGATACATATTTTTTATTTATTTAAAAATCTTACGATTCACATAATTACCCAACAAAATATACATAATCTGGTCTAAACTTTTTATTAAAAACCTAAACCTAACGTAACAAATTGTACCAGTATAGTTTAGCATCTATAAATAAATGGACCCTAAAAATGTGAGCGTAATATCTATTTCAAACTCTACGATATACACCCAGTATACATTTACCATGCGACACTGGAATGTGCCACTTTTTCCGATATCGTCACTCGGTTACCGAAATTAAATTCCTATTTTTCTTTCTCGTAATTAATCTCCGTCAGTCAGAATCCGGGGAAGCGTCTAGATTGTTTCTGTCTGTTGCAAATACGAAGTATATGTAGATAAAAACCTTTTTTGTAAGTTTACTCGTAAATTGAATACAGTATTTTTGTTTTCAGTTAATTTTTCGAATACTTTTTGCGACTGTTGCTAATGGTGTGGAATCTTTTTGTGTAATATTTTTCTCTTCATTTTATTTAATGTTTCGAAGTTGATATTATGTTCACAAAATTATGTGCCTCATAATAAAATAATGGATACTTGTTACCGTTAAGATTTAACTATTTGTTCTTACATCGTTAGTGAACAAAACCATGAACTAAAAACAAAACTAGCTACATCGCAAGTTCACTTTTCGTATTTCTTCTATAGTCTGATCTTTTTAAGTTCTTTTCCCGAAAATAATAACTGAATTTTGTAGTTATAGATACAATTACCAAAAGTACTTTCCCGTGTCCATATGCACAACAACTTACTTAATCATGTTCGTTTGTAGCGACACGATGATTTATTCGCCATGAAATTTGAATAATCTAGCTTTTGGACCGATTCTCTTAGAAACCAAGCTCATTCTACATGAACGATTCCGCAGACAAAAGTCAGTATCTTTAGCTACTATCTCTGTCTGGACGTTCACTTGAGTGTCAATATTAGGTAAGACGCCGTGTATTATCTGCGTCATGTTACTCAGAAAGGCAACAAATAGTAAATATGTACACAACGACTGTTGGATACAAATGTTGATTTTGATACATGTTTGGTAATCTCTTTCGATAATTTACTTAATATTGTGTTTATTGATTGAACCCTCTTGATTGGCGAATTATGATATAAAAATATAACTCTTAATTGAGGATTGGATTAACTTACCTAAGTGACATCCAATCGTAATTTTATGAAGGTTGATCTGAAATATAATTGATTAACAGAGTAGTATTCCCATTCGCTACTGTGTGGCATCGCGAATTTTTTCAGAGAATAAAAAAAAAAGTTTTTTAGTCTATGGCAACTCACAACTAAACGTCACTGATTTAGAGCTAACCATGATTTTGTGGGTCCCATTATGCCAGGGTTCAGCTATTGATGCTGGGGTTGGGGTGGGTGATTATATTTCAGATCAACCTTCATAAAATTACGATTGGATGTCACTTAGGTAAGTTAATCCAATCCTCAATTTTATTTCATGTTGATCTGAAATATAATTGATTAACAGAGTAGTTGTTCAGAGATTGAGGCATAATGGGTACATCTTATAAGCCTGGATATGATGAATAACGGTTAAGGCTTTATAATTATTAAGATATCTATTTATAGTGGCATATTATCCTAATATTAGTATCTATATTTGTTTTTATCCATATATTCTGTCATACACATTGATTATTGATCAACTATTAATTTTCATTTTTTATAAAATTAGTCTGTAGTAATTAACAAATTTTTCTAAATGCCAAATTTGTAAGCCAAAAGGGCAGAACATGTTGATGCATATATTGTCCTTATATTTTCACCACATCAAAAAATGTTTAATACATATATTCTGTCATACACATTGATTATTGATCAACTATTAATTTTAATTTTTTATAAAATTAGTCTGTAGTAATTAACAAATTTTTCTAAATGCCAAATTTGTAAGCCAAAAGGGCAGAACATGTTGATGCATATATTGTCCTTATATTTTCACCACATCAAAAAATGTTTAATACATGTTTTAGGCAAATAAATACTTCTTTATCTTTGTTCTATTACTGAGATTAATGTAATATGAGTTTTTAAGTGGAACAATGAACAAATTTTATGTTATGTTACACATGTTTATGCAAATAAATATATCTTTATCATTGTTCCACATATTGTGGAGACTGTGTCCACCAATTTCATGATTGACTATTAATTACCAATTTGTGCTCTTTTTGATATCAATGTAACTATGACTTTCTTTTAAGTCATACAAATTTCCTGCACCTTGTGCAATTTGATACTTAACCATTAGCTTTTAACAATGTAACTATGGATTTTGAGTAAGACACATTTCCAATACATAGTGATATTGTGTACAGTTTGATAATTAATTATTCATTATTAACAATGTAACAATAAATTTTTAGTAACAAATTTTCTACACATTGTGTTAATTGTGTCAAACAATTTGATAATTATTTTTATGTATTTACAATGTAATTATGATTTTTTAGTAATACAGATTTTCTTCATATTGTTTTAATTTTGCCATAAAATTAGATAATTAGTTACTAATTTTTGCTCTTTTTTAGCGCAGTAATAATAAGAGTATTTAAGGTACTGCAAATATTTCTTATTTATAAGCTATTAATAAGAAATAACAAGATGATAATGAGATATTCCATTTACTGTAAGTTGCAGTTTGTAAGTCACTCAATTATGATTAAAATTAAATTAAAATTTTTGTCACTGCAGTTGTCGGTTCCTAAGACATGAGCTATAAGGCCTTGCAAAGGTAGTAGAACCTACAACCAAACCACCTTTTTCCCTGATTAAACTCAAGAGCATTCCTGCTGCTCTTGCAGATGTACTGCTGGAGTGTGGGATACGGCTGTCAGCAGGTATAAATTTGATACCTGATTAACTGTTTTGAAGGCCAAGGGTAAAACTTTTAATATGGTAAAGTTAACTTATTTCAGGTATTGGTTGAGGCTACAAGGATCTTTAAATCTTAGAAGTTAGCCATAATTTATGATCTTAAAAGTAAAAAGTACATTATGGTTCCTTTCCTTTTTTACTGAGTAAGGTTGGTTATCACAATTCTCATCTTATTAATTGTCAGGGTGTGACATGGGCTATGTTATTTAGTTTAATGTATGAGAGGGCGGCTAGTACCCATTGAGCAGCTATCCAAGCTAGGAGTTAGAAGATTTTTGTGTCTTGGTTCAAATAAATAACTAAATAATTCTGTCTCTTCAGATACAGGTGTATTGTATGTTTCATTAACATAATATATGTATGTTTGTGTCTATTGTCAACAGAGTTATTCCTGTGCCATATAATTATGTTTTAGCCTATTTTGTCATCATGTTGCTTGTAACCAGTTGTTGCAAGTTCTATTTAATAACCATCTATACTTTCTTAACCGATAAGCGATATGTTTATAATATTGTGTTTTGAGGCAGCTAGCAGATGAGTTAGCTGGTTCAATACAAAATGTGGGTTCTGGCTTTCTGTAATACAGGCAAATCTCAATCTGAGTAAGCCTCTCAGAAATCCTTTGTTATCCATACCTAATTCCTCTCCCATCTTTAGAGTCAATGCTGATTTGTGGAAATTTAGGGTTTTGAAGCTAGCTCCATTCTCTAACTTTCTATTAATGTTTCCTAATTAATAAGGGTGAAGATCAAAATAGGATCTTGGTTACTGCTTTGTTGACACAGATGGTAACATGATGGTTAATGAGCTATCTAACGTTGGCTTCTAAGTGCTTCCCCTAAGAGATGCTTTTTGTCAGGGCACCTTGTCTGCTCAGTGTGTGTTGTCGGTTAAAAATCCCAAAATTGGGTGAATAAGAACTTAGTGTCTTTTTGCTTTGTCATTATTAATATTCTGAAACATTTAGTAAGGTAAACAAATGTTGGGAATGCTTAGAAAACATATTCATGTCCACTAAGTATTGATGCATATACATTTAGTGTTTAGTAGCATTAATGTTATTGGGTGCCTCACTTCTTAGAGATGTGTGTGTCACATTGTTTTTATTGCTATAGATAAACTTGTGGGGCCCAAAATCTGTTGATAACGAAACAAGTATGGTTTTTTCGTTGACTTACATGTGGAACTGAGCACTATTTATCTTACTTATGTATTTGCAGCCATGTTACTCTGGCTGTATAATCTTGCAATGTGTTTTAATCCAGTTAATATTATGTTCTAATTGATGTATTAAATGCAAGTCATCATTCTAAACAAGGCACCACACTACAATTGTTTTCGCCATTACAATGTGTCACCATTCTATTAGAAAAGCTTTAGAAACTAGTTCTAGTATACATTTTCTACAATGTTCTTATAGTTTCGGATTATGTAATGGGGCCCCATCTTAGGTCAGTTGACAGCATCAAGATTGCTATTGTTATGCAACAAGGCTAAGTACTTAACTTGTTCTATTACTTTTTGTGTGTGTTTGAACATAACCTCTTGGGCAGGTTCACAGAACGTTCCCAACAATCTTGCCAATTTGCTGATTGGGCAATGTTTAATATCATTGATATTTAGTATCTCTATAGGAGTTGCATTCTTGCTGTATTTCTGATGTTAACTAGTCTCTATTCATAGTAAACCTAAAGTATTTAGTGCACTAATATACTTTAATCATAGTTAACAGTGAGGGAAAATCATTTAGATAAATGTGAGTGTAGCCACCTCTGTCAGCCAGACATTTATACTGATTCTAACCAATGGGTGGTCATTCAGACAACAGTTTGTTAAATTTCTAGTCTGTAAGGACTGTGGGTGCTGTACGTGGACTACATGGAATTGCAGTAAATTTATATGACATTTTCAAACACAAAGCGGATTACTTTTTCTGAGTTTAGGTGTTATTGACCCTAAGGAATCAGTTTTATCTTAAGACTGTGCAAGACATGTGATATTGATGGTCCAAGGTTCCCATATCCACAATTTGAAAACTATAATATTTTTTTCTATATATATTTTTGGTTTTCAGTTAAGAACAAATCTGATCTGTCCGTTGAGTTTGGTGGTCTTAAGAATATTAAATCTTTAGACATATATATAGATAGAAATTTTTACTGTGAGTGTATATTTGTACAGCCCCTAACTCATGAGTTATTGATGGTCTGACACATATTGTTGATTTCATTTATATGTATATTGTTTATGTAAACAATGTTATGTTCAAGTATTTTAAGGTACATTAGTGGTGGTATGTTCACAACATGAAAGACAGTTAGATATATTGCATATACCTGGTTGACAATTGCCTGCTGGATGCATGGCATGGTGTACCCTCTCGGGGCCACCCTTCCTGTGTTCTGTTCAGCGAGGGTGTCACAGTTGTATCATACCACTCTTGGGTCCACCTTGCTGTGCTAGCACTTTGGTTTGATGCCGGACCACTTATGTTTTCCACAGTCCTTGCTTAGGTTTAGAGGTGGTATTCGGTTATAACTTTTGTTATACATTCTTGATAGTTGCATTGGTCTTGTTTCTATCTTGAGCCTCGAATCCACCTCGAAGAGTGTCACCATTGGTTCTTGTTGTGGACTGTGAGAACCAGTGAACATAGTACGTTCTTCATCAAAACTGTCGTATCTCGTACGAAGTTTTGATCTTCGAGCTGTCTCGCGTACAAGCTCGGCAGTTCTCGGTACTTAATGCATGTTGTTCTATCAAAGTTGCGGGCTCGCGTCCCGAACTTTGTAGTAATGCATGTTGTTTGTGTAACATCAAAGTTGCGGGCTCGCGTCCCGAACTTTGTAGTAATGCATGTTGTTTGTGTACCATCAAAGTAGCGGGCTCGCGTCCCGAACTTTGTAGTAATGCATGTTGTTTGTGTACTGTCAAAATTGCGGGCTCGCGTCCCGAACTTTGCAGTAGGGTTTATCAGAGCTACGACGTCTCGCGAAGAGCCCGATCTTCGAGCTAAAGTCTCTCGTACCCGCTCGGTTCATGCATGTCTTTATTACTTCGCATCATCTCACATCAAATTTGTGTCCTTGTTCACTGAACCTAAAATCAGAGAAAACCTCACCTGTTGGCCGCCCTCTTTGAGGTTATGGGTCAGTGTTCCATCGTTTATATTCCGTAATTTGGGGGCGCCCACAATTTAACATCGAGCGTGGAGCATCGCGTACTAGCTCGGTTATATGTAATGCATGTTGTTTTGTGTACTATCAAAGTTGCGGGCTCGCGTCCCGAACTTTGCAGTAGGGTTTATCAGAGCTACGACGTCTCGCGATGAGCCCGATCTTCGAGCTAAAGTCTCTCGGACCCGCTCGGTTCATGCATGTTTTTAGTATTTCGCATCATCTCACATCATATTTTGCGTCCTTGTTCGCTGAACCTAAAATCAGAGAAAACCTCACCTGTTGGCCCCCCTCTTTGAGGTTATGGGTCAGTGTTCCATCGTTTATATTCCGTAATTTGGGGTTCCATCCCACGGCGATGAACCTAGGGCAAGGGCTGCGTACACGCATCCTGCATTAACTCCGCAGCGCCTTTATAGTCTCGAAGATCACTTTTAAACATCTTGGCCAGTATTTTCAAGGCTTTTGTATCACTTGGCAATACTTTTTCGACTTGAAATATGCCAAAAACTATTTAAATAACGTAATTAAAGTGTAATTAACAAAATCACCACGATGCCGTTAAGTCGCGAAAAAAGAAAGTGACGTTTAGTTGTGAGTTGCCATAGACTAAAAAACTTTTTTTTTTATTCTCTGAAAAAATTCGCGATGCCACACAGTAGCGAATGGGAATACTACTCTGTTAATCAATTATATTTCAGATCAACATGAAATAAAATAATGATTAAGGGGTAATTTAATGTTTACTCTCAGAGGATTTATAGCTATCATGAATCTAAATCATTTATTTTCCGATTATTTAATAAGATATGTAATGTTTACAAGCACTAAAACAATAAATGCATAGGTTAACAGGTTCCTCACAGATGCTAATTATAACATAAACAGCTGAATATTGAATCCACCTTTGTCTCATCCCTTAACTTAGGTATATTTTGAAGAAGTAAAATACAGTCACTCAGTACTTACATATGACAGTTGTGGCGGTGTAAAGCAAAATCTTGCTTCCATAAGCTGTGTAATATTCCATTTAATGAAATTCAGCAAACCTAAAAACAATGGACAGTTACATTTTGTAAGTTTTTTTTATTATTTTCTTTTTATTTGATGTTTGTTTTAACATCAGTACATAGGTGAGCAACATAGCCCGAGGCATGTATTTTTCGTTTCGGAAAGTTGGTGAAAAGTAAAAAGTAAAGTAATTTTACTTTGCTCAGTTTGTATTACATCTGTAACTGGCGTCTTGACCATTCGCCAGATTCCCGTTAGTAACAAAGCTAAAATGAATGCTTCAGTAGTTTTACATTATGACTATTAAATTTTTAACTCCCTTGGACATTGCAATCAAAATTACATTTGGAAGTGCTAAATTGTTTCGGTAATTTGTAAACGACGACTTCAATTTGATTTAGCGAGAATTTCAAAATAATTTTTCTACATTTATTCGTTCATTCGATCAAGATCAGTTTATATAAAAAAGGAAGTCGTGCGGTACAGACGGAATCGGCAGAATGATGAATTTATTCTTACCGAAGAGTGGATAGGCCTTTGGCCCGCAGTAGGCGATTTCAGGCTAGTAGTAAAATAATAAACGTACAATATTTTTTCACATAGCAAAATGTTGACTGAATTTTGATTACAAAAAAAACTATGAATGAGGTTTCAATCAAATAGTATGAAAACAAGAGTGTGGGCGGCAACACGTGCACGAATGAGAAGTTTCTCGAAACACGAGTTTTATTTAATTAAGAAAATTATTATTTCGTTAATAAACTAATATTTTCAATGAAATTTAATATCTATATTAGTAGGTTCTATCGAAACGGGTATTGAAAATCATTCACACATATTCACATTTATTAATCGAAATTGACTGCATAAAATTTGTCCCGCGTTTAGAAAAAGATCCTCCTGTATTAATATTTAGCAATGATTTGTGTAGCAATGTTTTATTAATAATACTACTGGAAAATTACTATTTTGAAGAACCTTTTATAGGGTTGCCTCTGGACCCTGAACCTGCAGCATTTTTCAACTATTTTTGGTATGATTCTTTACCTGTGTCAAATGTAACAATGCTGTTCAAGTGTAATCTATATCTATATTAATTATAATTAGTATTAATTTAATTTTAATCTATACTAATATTTAAGCTGAAGAGTTTGTTCATTTGTTTGAACGCGCTAATCTCAGGAACTACTGGTCCATATTGAAAAAATCTTTTAATGTTGAATAGACCATACATCGAGGAAGGCTTTAGGCTATAGACCATCACGCTGCGACTAATAGGAGCGAAGATACAATTGAAAATGTGAAAAAGACAGGGCAGGTATAAATCATAACTTATATCTTCTACCCACGGGGACGAAGTCGCGGGCTAGTATGGAATATAATTTCTATGCCAACACCTCAAAGCAGGCGTGTTCCCTCGGAATTTGTACAAAGTTTGTAATTACATCTTTTCCATTAGCGGGCCGTGTCGGGGCGAGATCACAAGATATATGGCTGTAACTTGTTTAGAACGTACTGTGGTTTGTTTGCTAATTGCGCCTTGTGAATGGGTGTGGCAATCAATGAGAATTATAGGGACATTTTATAATTATTCTAGAAAATGCGGCCCTGTTTGCGTAATTAAAAAACTTGTGGTAATTATTCTGCATCGACCTTTTCTTCCTTAGCGTTTCGTTAACCTTAGTGGGTCACTTTGTAGTTTAGTGGATTGCGTTGCTTTTATCACAAATGTTTAGCCAATTTATTTAGTTATTCTACTCGTACTTCAAGAAATACAATAACGTAATTCTGAGTTATTTAATTTAAAATCGTTTGTTCAAGCATTAAATAAGATATCAGACATTTCCGTTCAATCTCAAAGCCAATCATAGTCAGACATCTTCACAGCTGGCTATCTGCCTAACCAAATGCAGTTGAATATCTGTACAACATATGATTCGACAGTCATTTGTATTTCGCAAACCAATTACGTAGAGTACTCGATACCCTGTGTCTAGACAAGCAACGCTACAGTCTACAGGTACGTGTGACAGGCAAACTGATGGGCAGACGTGGTCTGTGAAGCATGGAATCTTAACATGTGAAGGATTTGTACTAGAGTTATCGGAAGGCAGTTGGAGTCTGGGTGTGACTAACACGTCAAATGGGGAGATTGTTAGACTGTGAATTAAGGAGAGGTTAGATACGTACTCTATGAGGTATGGGACAATTTTCAAGAGTGATTTACATATGTACTTTGTGGGCATACAACAAGGACAATCTCCTGTCTTCAAGAATGACTCCTTATAGAATTATTTCATGAGCACGGGCGCTTATGTATTAATCCATATTATATTCTATTTTTTTTCTTATTTTCACCTATGAAGTCTTATTTTTAGATACATGACAAACGTATCAGTTTACCTTCTAAAAGATTTTCCATTTGGGATTTTCATTTTAGCAATCGATGTGTAATAGATCCAGGAAGTAAGTGTAAATATGACATGTGTATATTGAACAAAACAATTCAATGAAAGAGCTACATAAGCTACAAAACTGGTTTGTTGTAATAATTAAACCAACGAACAATATAGTTCTAAACAAATTTATTTTAAATTTCATATAATGCCTAAAAGGAAGTCCAATCCCTTAATCCATTAAAGTTCAGGCCATTAACAGACTCGTAATTACGATTAGCATAATCACGATAAATACCTGTCAGATTGGCACAGAGTTAGTTACCGAACTATTTCCCTGATTATTTTAAATTGCCTCCTATTTCCATTGAAAGTCTCCAAGGCCCATTTAGAGATTTGGGTTTTAAAGTCGAAATGTTTTAAAGTAAGTTATAAATTAATCATTTTGTATTTTGGAACTCATTGGTACTGGTATTGACTTTCTTAAGATAAATGATTCTTTGACAATCTTAGGAGCTGACCGAGTATTGTTAGACCGCTTTTTCGCTATAGATGTATTTTTGTTTCTACTAAAACAACATAGTTATACAAAAAATTAAGATGAAGATCAGGCGACATATTTTTAGAAAAAAATGTTGGTTTACAAATCAATGTCGTTTGTCACCAACCCGATTTGTTTTTCTTTTTTCTAATTGCACAGAACACTCAGGTGGTATTTTCCTATGGTCTAGAAAAAGGGTATTCAATATAAAAGTTAACATAATAATGTTTAAAAACAATGCCCAAAGAAACTACCCGGTAGCGTGTCAAGCCAAGTTCAAGTCAGAAAACTGACTTGCAGGACCGTGTGCTAAGCACTAACCATTTGAAGACACACATAACCCTAAACAATATTAGATTCTATTCCGTAGAAGATACAATTTCAAAGCCTACTCCAGCAGCAAAAAAGATAACAAACAACTAAATGGACATTGACTGAAAAAACTGATATTGAATTGAATTATTCAATTCACCCACACAAAACATACAGGGCAAAGATTCAAAACAAAAATGTAGTCACCCATAGATGTTACACTCAATAAAAATAACTGACTTTTCCAAGATTACTTTGTGTAAGTACCTACGAACATAAACTACGCATGTGAGTATTGTTGGAAACAAACAAAGAAACTTTCCTCCTTATTATATTAGTGAATAGGTAAGCAGACAAAAGAAACGAACAAATTAATTAACCTTGTGTTTGACATTGCCTTTCTTTTCGCTCAAAAATAACTCTTTATGAATGCATAAGGTAGAAACAAAACACGGTAATAAGATATTGTGTTGTAGTGTTTTTACTTTTTTCCAGGGATTTGTACCTAAAAGGTTAAAGCATTACTCTATTACAAGGCTTCGTCAAGTCCGGCTTGTATCTCATGAACAGTCATAGCTAAACATAAAAATGTTAAAGATGTCATATGTCTATTGCCACTGTAACAACAAATAACTAAAATAAACATTGAGGTATGTCAATCAATAGTTAGCAAGGAATTCAATTTGATGGGTGACCAAATTTTGTTGCACATTCATATATGTAAGAAGAATATGTTGAAGCATTATACATTGTATACGTTGATATGATAGAGCTATCATTATTGTTTACCAGATTTATATTATTATTAAGTTCACGATCTAACAGATTTCTAAGTTAAAAACTTAGTTTTTTTTTCTAAATAAAATAGAATTTATTTATCGAATAGGCTATTTGAACCCCAAGCTTTGCTAGTTGAGCTCGCCTTAAACAGCATTGTCTTCTTTTAACAAACAAGGCATGAAAGCTCAGTCCTGCTGTAGTAGCTGAGCCTGTCGTCCGCAATAGCATGTAGTTTAACATTGAGGGCTACCGGTAATCGTCTTCTTTGAAGTCAAGGCTAGGTGAGGTTTATAAAAGAAATCGTCAAATATTCGTTTAGAATACAGTCAAAAGACCGTTTCTGTGTAATCGTTTTAGGTTGTTTAACCCAATGCTGTTCTACAAAATTTCACTGTTTTTTTAAACGACTTTCGCGGTAAATAATTTCAATCCTTGTGTCACGGGGGGTTTCACAAACATACGTATCACAAATGCTTGTCCTACGCGCGATACGAACCCGCGACACGACGCGCACAGTGGGTTTGGCGTAGTAACCTGAACCACTATGCTATCCGTGCAGTCGCAATTTAGATCCTTAACAATTTACATGAAAGCCTGTGCAACAATATACATGTAATTTTATTTATGTTATAACTTGGATGGGGAACCATGTACATGACATTATATACTGCGGATCAGCTATTTATCATTGGGCGAAGTCTTGCATTATGGAAACGGGTGTAATCATTCATATTACACGGAATAATTCACAAAATCCATCAAGTGATTGATTCCCTTAGGGCTAGTGCTGTCACCAATGTTTGGTTTGAAATACTCAGGAATCTGATATTGTGATTTTTGTTAAAGATTTTTATTTCATTTGATCGGTATGTCTTTTTTGTGCTTTTATGTTCTGTATGTACCACCGGACAAAAATGATGATGCATTTTTTCACTTTCCGATGTTTTTTTTATTAAAGCGAATTACATAATAAAAACTACCTGAAAGTACATACTTGCTCATCTACAAAAAATAATGGAAAAGAAGAGATTTTTTTGTTAAATGAAAACAGAAAAATCGTAAAATTATGAAGATTTATTCCCATCACTACCAAAAACGTAATGGAGCAGAAAGATTCGGTACAATTAGCGAAGACTGAATCATCAAAACAATCCGTCGAATGTTCGTCTTTGAGGTTTCTTTGAGTACCCAAATAAATACTCTTTACAAACATAATCTTCCAGTAAGATCGCGTACACAACGAGATAAACGGTGAATATTATATTTAATGAGATTTCACACGCACGCAATATAATAATGGAGGTATACGATAAATTCTAATGAATGATATTTCTTGTATGGTTTGAAGGTTATAAGATCCATTCAAGAAAATTATATTTTTAGGGTTCGTGAGACCCTAGTCTGTGTGACCGGCTATCAGTCCGCCCGTCAACAGTCTGTCATGATTCGTCATAAATTTTCATATATATTATATTCATATTGGTCACGAAATTACAAAAAAAAAAACAAGCCTAAGCAATAATTGGTACGATTACTTTTTGGTGAAATTATACTAAGCTCTGAAAAAAAATGTTTTTAAGACCTAAAATACAGTATAAAAGATCAGAGGACAATTTACAAGTAAATATATTCAAATTGTATTTGTGTTGTTCAAAGTTTTGCCTTTCGCATAGGACATGTGTGATCCAAAACTACCTGAGCTGGGTTCTTTTTTCATGTGATTTAAATTACTTAAACACCGCGCGATACAGCAATCCTGTATTTTAGTATTTTTTTAATTGAAAAAAGAAATCTTACTAAGGATAGGGATAAAGTATCCGTACCATTGTGAACGTAATAGCTTTCTCTTGTTTCTTCTAAGACATACGCAACAGTCATCACTATAAATATCTGTTACAATATTTATTCATATTGTCACACACTTTTCACATAAAGGGTGTTACGAATTACGCGATGAGAAATTCTTCAAAGTAATGTTCTGCACATTTAACGTACTTTTTCCTTATTTCCCTTTTATGGCGCCGTCACATTATTTATATTTATGTACTAAAACAATTTGCAGTAAAGTATTGTGATAGCACGTAAAGTTATTAGATGAAATAAAACGCTTCGTAGAATCTATTTTTTATTAATAGATTTTTAATTTTATCCTAGCAATTTAATAGCTTACTGTCTGTTACAATTTAGTACGAATTTATTATTTACACTTAAAATTTATAATATAATACACTTTGGACCTACAAAAAAAGTCCAAAGTAGAATCAGTTTTTTTTACCTTACCTTATAATTAAAATCGAACTTCATATTCGACACTAAAACATATTCATTCATCATACTTGTTAGCCATTTGACGACCTCCGTGGTCGAGTGGCGCACGCACCGGTATCATAGATCTGAGGTCCCGGGTTCGATCCCCGGTCGGGTCAATGTAAAAATGAACATTTATACATTTTCTGTTTGTGGTACCTTCGTTGTATCTGAATTCCATAACACAAGTGCTTTAGCAACTTACTTTGGGTTCAGAACAATATATGTGATGTTGTCCGCATTATTTACAAGTTACCATTTACCCAAGTAAAAACTTCAAATTTACAACAAATTTCATTAAAAAACAACATCTCAACCAAAAACAGTTCAGCCAACATTTTTAATTGGAAATTTATAATTAGCTTAACACAATATCCCTATTACATCCAAAGTAACCATATTCCAATGGTTTACGGCAAATTATCGTGAATATCGCTGGCGACGCCTTATACCGTCCCCAAGGGTGTCGTGAGAAGCGATTAAAGTAATTACGTCTCAAGAATGGGTTACACCGTGTTCGTATTATAACTGCGGTTACTAATATATCGATCACCGTCGTAATTGACGGATGTTTCAACTAATCAAGTGAAAGTCGATATTGTTAGACGGTTTATTCGTGGATCACGCAAATTCTTGTCCTACCCATGGTCGAATCTGCGACACTTCGCGCATAGTGGGTTTGGCGTGGTGACCTCAACCACTCGGCTATCCGTGCAGTCAACAATTGCTTTTCTAAAGATCGACATGTTTTATTTGTGTGTTCTATTTGTATTTTTTGTTAAAAATTGTATTCTTGAGAATTAATTAGTCTTGTCGTAAAGAAAATGATTTAGAATGATTATAGTTTAATAGTGTATGTATGTGGATTTTTAATTTTTTATAGGATTCCAGAAGAAACGGAACCCGATTATTGGGTATTCGCTGTCAGCCTGTCTATCACCAGATGTATAATAAAAGCCATGATAGCTAGATAGTTGTAAGAAGATGAAGAAGACAGTTAAAGTTTATTTCACAGTTTATGTGTTACTCCCGCTACTAAAGCACAGCTTGTACCTAACGGTCATAGATTTGTTCGATGGGTAACAAAGAATTTCAAGGTTGAATACCCAATTTTTCTTTACCCTATTTGTACGGAACTACAGAGGGTTTGTTTTTCACTGGAAAAGTATGCTCATGGGATCTCTCTATAATGGCTTTCAATTGTCCTTATTAACCTAATTCAGTATTTATTATGATACTGATGTGACTTTCAGATAAAGATTTCGAATAATTTGTTTATATTATTATTAATACTTTCAAAAATGTGTAGCGAAAGGGTTTAAGACAGGCAAGCTATTTCCCCATAACTTTTATATAAACTTTAAAATAATTTATATCCAAAAAGCTTTCGCTACGACTTCATTAATTTAAAAGTTATATCTCAGTACTTCAACACAGATATGAAAGGAGTTTCAGTCTGTACCGAAACTTTCCTACAAAAAGCGACCAAGATTCGTTTAAAACTAATAGTTTCTTTTTTCAATTTTTACAACTGACATGAAACAAGCAGAACGCTTTTTTGTACAGATTTAAAAGCCCTCTGTCGCATTGACGTTTTTTTACTGTTTCCCATTTATTTGCTGAATGAAAAATAGCAGTTGAATCAACAGTTGTTAACAAATACGTTTTTTTGTTTAATTGTCATATCCGTGAAAGTATTTGTGCCGTGGATAATAGCCAAGGAGGTTATCTATGATTTCTGCGATTTGGTTTACGTTGATACGTATACAAAATGTGCATTATAAAACACTGCAGGGATAGCTGAGTACTTGAACACTGAGCGCGACGTGTCACGGGTTCAATCCTCGCGTAGGACAAGCATTTGTGTGATCCATCAATGCTTGTCCTGAGTCTAGGTGTCTTTGTGTCTGTGAATTTAATGTTTGTGAAACCTCCCTTTAAAATTAAAGAATTTAAAAATTATCACTATGGGTAAAATGACTTTGGTTCGATCTCCGTACGTCAGAGGCTTTTGTGTCTTACACAAGTCTCTCCCAAGTCCAGACGTTCTTTGTTTGTGTAAATTAAAGGTGTTCGTAAAATCGCGGCCTCATTTATTCTACTCCAAACACAGAAAGTAGCTATTTTATAAAGAATACTGATATATCAACGACTCCACATAAAGAACTTAGTTTTATACGCTTGCTTTTAGCTGTTAACACTCAAAAATATTTTCGAAAACTCTTGTAAGCTATTGAACATTTATAAGATAGTTTTAAATCGACGTCGTTGTATAACTGGTCTATGATACTTACTCAAAGGAACTTAGTACTTGGTCAAACTATGTTCGACAGTCTATGGCGGTTAACTATGAAGTTTTAAACGAACTTAATGTTTTTGAAAATATGGTATTATATTTTGTCCAATATGCTCACTAAGAGCTTTTTAAGTAGGATTTTTCCGGTCGTGGAAGTGAAACGCACTTTTGCAGTGTTGTGCTGTTTTTCTTTTCGCTTACACAACGACAAAAGTTCTTCTTTGAAAGTACATTGTATAGGTTCAGATTTTCATGCTTTTGAGAATTTTAAGACGTTTTTTTTTAAGACGAGAATATTATAAGCTGAACTGTATAATACATAATTAGTTGCTTTTTTTTCAGTCGGGCAAAGACCTCCCCTTCCCTTGACTTTTCCACTCTGTCCGATCTATGCTTTTGAAAAAATAAATATTTTAAATTTGACAACCGCTTTCTTTAAATTCACTGTAAAAAAAATAAGGCCTAGCAAAAAGAGGAAACTTTCCTCAGTATAAAAAAGGTCACTCGCAGTGTAAATAAAAGTAAATAATTAAAAACTAAAATACTAATTTCTAATGACTCCCCTGAAAACAGAACACAATTAATGTTACTACAACATAATACACAATACAAGGCCCCTACGTTAAAATAACAATGGCAGTTGTTTTTCGAACTGCAAATTATATTTCCCCAAGGGCAGAATGTATTTAGTGTGCCGGACTAATTTAGCGCAGTTGCACGTACCGTACTGTTTAAGAGGACGCCTGACACATTTATTTGTTGCTGCTGTTTACCTAACCGACCAAGTTTTTGTAACGGATTGGTTTAATTCAACATTCCACCTCGTCCCGTCTATTCAGGGATGTCAAATGTCAAGTTTGTTTATTCATTGCTTTTTGGTTGCGGTCATGAAATTTTATTGCTTCAACTGTCTGTTGGGGAAAACTGCTATAAATCTATGACAAATGTAATGAAATGCATGGAACTAACAAAAATGTAGTCAAGCATCGTATTTGTTATA
>NW_020799596.1:0-17452 GCF_003590095.1 Trichoplusia ni
GCCCCTCATCGTGTGGGCGAATATCTGTCAGATTTATTATTGCTTGCAGCGATTGTGTCATTATATTACCTATTTATGTAATGTTTACGTTTGATTGTGTTTCATTCTATTGTATAATGTTAGGCTGCTGTAGTAGTGGTTGTCTGTGATTCTTGCTGGTATAAGGCTGTGTTCACACTAGACGTAGGTATAGTCTGTTTCCAATCGTGAGGAAAAAAGGTTTGATTACGCAATTGGCACTAGCGAAAAATAAATCTTGTTTGATATTTAAATTGAGCTCTTAATTTGATTGTTCACGAATAGTGGCTGTTGTGTTAACAACGCCTAATTATTGTTCTTTGTTGTTTACAAATTTTGCAATATATATTTATACCTGCTTGGAACTCTTTGTTTTGTAACGATGCTTCGACGAACTTCGAAGTTTATTGAGAATTCAAGTTTTGAACGAGCAAACTAGAGAAAATTAACTTCCAAAGAAAACTTATTGGAAAAGTTAATAGTTTGTTTGCAACTCACGTTTTTGTTCAGTGGCTAAAGGAAAGTTTTCACGAGTATTTACTTCGGCGCAAAATACAATATCTTACAAAAAATATTAAATTCTTACCGTCGTTTTTTTTCTCAAATAATTACGAAAAATATTAATTAATTAGTTAAGATAAAAAAAAAACGTACCGTGTTAAAAATGTCATACGAATTATAATTATTACCACATTTATCGATCTTCAAGAACCTTAGAAAAAATAATTCAATTAATGTAACCTCCATCAATTACCTACTCTATGTTACAACGGACAGTGAGGTCACAAGCTGTGTGTCAGATAAGCTTTTTCATAAAAATGTAACAACTACGTCTAGTGGCATGCAATATAACCATTTATTTAGTTTAGTTAAACTATCATGTGTGTTACTTTACTGTTTTGGGTAAACAGTTACCTTGTTCTGTGAATTTATGTATAAGATTTTGTCTCTGTATTTAAGAGCTGGTTTTTTGCTTTGTGTATTTTTAACGGATGATTGTAATATCGGTTGGGGTAAATGGGGTAGTATTTGGATTTGTGTTTTAGTCGTTATATTATAGTGTATATGTGTAGTAGTTTGACGTTATTAAATATTTATTTAGTACAATAAGTTGTGAAGGTTAGATTGACCGTCGCATTAAGGATAATGTGATATTCATTTGCTTATATACGAAAAAATGTCATAATAAATCATTATATTTTTTTGTATATTACTTTGATTTGAATTGATTAAGTATTTAAATACTATGCTTATTAATTACACTTACTAATATAACCTAGATAAAAGTGGTATTACTAGTCTTATTAAAAACGTTACTACGTTACACAATAAAACAATGCCTAATAGTTATTTTGGCCTTAAATCTAGAAACTGAGGTCAGAAATCAAGGACCTTCACATTTTTGGAACTAGGTAACGTAAATTAGATATAACAAACAAGTACAAATTAAGAACAAAATCTCAAAATGAATAATACATTTAGGTATAGCAAATGTTCTTTTAAAAAGTTTTCAACAATAATCTTCATAAGGTAAATACATCGGTTTTGGAGCATTGTGGGCCCTGTCCGGCATCAATTTGGAGGAGGGCTATTAATAACATTTTAGTTTTATGATTTTAGGTACTTATCTAGAACCTAGCCCGAAATCCGCTATGTACAATTGCTGATGAATAAGTGGAATCGGGGCCTTGGTTTGTCATTTAGATTGTTAAGTAAAATGTAGTATTTGGTACTTTGTCGTTTATAAAAAAACTGGGTTTACACTGAATAATATAAGTAGCTTAAGTCTGAGATTTTTCGTAGAAAAACTCTGTCACAAACAGCAAAAAATCATGGTGACCGAAAAAGAATACTTTAGGTAAAGTTAGGATGGACTCTAATAGAAATAGATAAAACAGACCTTACCTTCAAACTAATTTATAACTACACTAGATACGTCTCGGAAAACTTAAGGTCTAAATCATTACCCCATTTATATAAAGGTGAAAATAATTATAACATTATGGTCATTGACCTTGCCGTATCGTTCATTCGGTCGTGAATGTAACATATCATTGTTCGTTGAGCAATAGCAACTAAATATGATAGTACTTGTGCAATTCACACAATCAACGTCAAAAAGTGATTAATGATCTTTTAATTTTAGACTATAGATGCTGAATGACTGATGTTAGGTGCTTGGTAATCGGAGTCTACGCAAAAATGTTAGACAAACGAATGTAGTAATTATGTGAAAAATATTTATTGCCTTCTAGCTGTTGTTAGCGGCTACAACTCGAAAATGATCACTTGGGAACAATTAATCGGGATTAAAAAATATCGTATGTAATACAGGTTATAATAAACTATCAGCAGGTACTCATGCTAAATTTTGTCCTATACCACTTAGAGGTTTTCGCTTGAAACAGTATCAAACATCCATCCATGCTTGAAAACTTTCGTGTTTATAATAGTAGGTTGGATTCATTCTTTCCTGTCCTAATGGAAATCAAGGAAAACTTTCATTGAGGACAGTTACAAGATTTTCACTCATGTTATTTGGTCCAAAAAAGCACTATATACTTACAACATACCTATAGTAGTTACAGAAAACCAGTTGCATAATTTACCTATTTCTAAATAAATGAGTGAAATGCCAATCTTTCTAATTACCAACATAATTTGACATGTTTGATGTCAAACCTGTTTTTAATTACAAAACCGTGTTATCGAATCAGAAGTCTGTATTGATGTTCTAGTGATGTGCAACTTTGATAAATGTGTCGATTTATTTTAATGGTGAACCATTTATGTTGCTTTTTCTTATTTTGTAACGCGCAATAGGGCGATTGCTTTGCTATATGGTTGTTTTAATCGAACCCAGATTGTTTTTTATATTGTAATAAAAAATACCTATAACTACTCGTGAATGAGTAAACGCATCTTGATCGATTAAAATATTACAAAAGAATGATTTGAGAGATTTAAAGACATTAAAATTTGCCATAAACATCTTGAAGTTCATATATTATATGTAATACAGTATAAAAAAAAAACATTTTTTTAATAACTCCCACCATCTCTAATTAAAATTCGGAAACAAGACCAAGCAATTCAAAGAACCATTAAGTTTATCTAACTCCAAATTAACTTTCTTTTCTTACACTCAACCCGTTGAAACGCCCGCCATTTTTCATTTTCAAATTCAGAACGGCAATCAAAAACACATTTAATTCTATAAACTTTCGCGGAAAAATAAAAGAAGTTTTCGAACATTTGGAAAACGGGCTTGGAATTAAACAGTGCATGAAAAAATGTGGAGAAATGTGGTCGTCGAAATTTCATCAGTAAGGCATGCAACTGCAACAACATTAGGTCCATTGCCGTGCCAGATAAATATCCAATGAGACTTTTTGCTGGACTCTGCAGCTTCAAATTGTCGTGGGCTAGTGATGGGCTGTTAATAGTATCGACAATGATTACCAAAATTAATTAATTTCCAGTAGTATTCGAAAAAAACTCGTTTGCAAGTTTCAGCCAGTGTCAGTTTGCAGTTTGGGGATAAAAACGCAAGTAGACGCGATTATGTTACAATTTGAATCATTATGAACAAGATAAGCGGTGTTTCAAGGCGTTTTGCAAGTTGTAAGCTAGAATCGCGCTACATCAAAACGCACAGTCACATTGAGTAGGCCATTGTTACTTATTTTGGGTCTAAAATTACTCAAATTAATGCCATACTTAAGCCTCAATGATCGTTCTAGTATCACAGATAAAAATATTTCGTAATTGAGCTCAAAAAATGTTAATTTAAATTTAGAATAAGATGAAGTCGGCCATTTATATAGTTATTATGTTGCCGCAAATTCCATTTTTCATCTTGCTACGAAGGCTAAGCTAGTTAACAAAATAAGAATAAATTATTCAGATTACTTAACTCTGTACTATTATACTTTTAATCATAAGCACTTATTGTTGTAAATTACTTAACGCTTTTAATTGCATATAATGTTGCATTGTTAATTATGGTGTAATTTAGATAAACGGTCTTTGCTAATTTAGGGCATTAGGTTGTTTAGCAATGTATCATCATTTAGCAGACTAAGAAATCTTAGACTTTAAAATAATTAGGAAAACTAAGACTTTAATGTTTCCAGCTGTAGCAAGCCATAATAGAGTATAGAGGTATACAAACTTTTATATCGATATATTTAACATTTTTTATCGATACTTTCCAATCCCTAATAGCACATTTGGCCAAAAGGCATTGCGGAACACTGCGGTATTGCTAATTCAAAATTACTGTCTATGAAACATTCAGTAGGTGGTGTAATGACGTCACTATTTAAGGAACCCTGCTTGCTTCTACAGGGAATTGATAATTAAGGGCGACATTTTAAGAAACAGTTACTTGGTAAGTTTTTAAAGGAGGTTCTACTGTTTATTGTTGCTTTGCTTTAACGTCTGCCAAGTTCAAACCAGTACCAAAATCAATTTTTAGAAAAACTGATATGGTATTAGGCTGTCGTTAAGAAGCTAATGATTATTCTTCTGTAAGAGCTAAGGTTACAATTGTTTGCGCTCGTTGCACTAATCTTACCACTCTTTAATATTCGGCAAGTGGGTATTAATTGTTAATTTGTGTTTGATTGAATTTAAATATATTTTTGACGAAAAAGAAGTACCTATTAGAACTAATCGAATTTCATTTTTTACAAATATAGGTACTCAATAAAACCATTTACTTTTATTCAACTCAACGAATCAACTCTAGCTATATCTATCTACTCTACACCATACACGGTTACCATAGCTCACACAATTTCTCCAGCTCGGCTAATACCAACAATTTCACGCTCTGATTCAACCCGTGTGTTTCTTTCAACGTGATTTAAATCATAATTATCATTTACAAATTGCCAGTCGGTTAACACTAGGCATTTTACTTTCATCATAGAATTTATGATATCCATGTTTATATTTGTTTTATCTTCCACCTTCGGTTGCTAGTATTTTAGATTTATGATTGCGCTTGTAAGTTTTAATCGTATTAAGATTGAAAGCTTACTGGAAAACGTGTTAACTAAATATTTTGCCTTTTTTAATGTATTTTATAAGTTAAATAGGTGAGTAATAAAACTCTTAAGATTTATCATTTTTTTTCAAATACACCGTCAAAGTTATGAGAATATTTTTTTTTATAATAGCTTGAATGCAATTTAAACATTTATAACTTTGAAATTAAATCTCCATTTCACTATCAAACATCTACAAAAGGTAGATAAATTGAAATATTTACTTAGAAATTGACAAGTGTTACAACGGTGGTAAGTAGAGCGTGGTGGATTCCGACACGCAGGGGACGGCGCACTGTGGTCCAAATCGTGGGCGGACGTGGATATAAAAGAAAAAACTTTTTCTATGAACATTTTCAAATCACAACGCTTTAAAAAAACTCTTGAGGCTTTCATGACGGAGTATTTGTTAGTTGATTTAAAAATAAAAATAGATATTTAGGTCAATTGTAGGTATAGAATGTACTACATTCTGATAAACTCTTGCGGTGTAAATGTTTTACTTTACGATTTTGGCTTAGTTTCGTAGTTCATTGAATGGATGTACTTAGTTCGTTTACTTTTGTTTGTCAGGTACCTATAGGCATGAATAATGGTAAACTACTCATATTATCTAGGATTCGATTACTTATTAAACTTAAAAATCACTTTTTATTACACAAGGCAACATCATTATTTAATATAAATATGTCTAATACTAGCTGTTGCCCGCGGTGGGCGCTGGAAATTGAAAATGATCCACAGGAACATAAAGTCAGGATAAAAACTATCCTTTGTCTTTATCCTGGTTATAAACTATTAGTGTACCAAGTTTCATCTGAATGCGTTCAGTGGTTTTTAGGTGAGAGAGGAACAAACATCCATACATACAAACTTTCGCGTTTATAATACCTGTTAGTAGGATATGCGCGTGAATTAATTGTACCGTAAAATAAAATTAATATTTAACGTTCGTGGTAATTATACCGGAATGCACTATCTCCTAGCAATCGTCCGGTTATATCTTAGACCACATTGCGAAGTATGATTATTAACTTAAAACGAACGTATGCAGGAAAAGCGTTTGTATTCGTGCGTCGATGTTTTTCTTGTTAAACGTTTTCCGACTACATTTCCATTGATTTTTTTTATGTGTGTAAATGCTTTTTATTAATCTCTTTTGACTACAAGTAAATTTCAAATTGGCCTAAAATAAAAAGTAATTTCAAATTCCAGAATACTAAAATGGCTACGGCTATATTACCTTACAATATACTGCTGTTAAATAAAAAGACCAAACCAATATATTAAAGGACAAAAAGGTCTCTTTATTTTTACACTTTTTCTCCATAAGATTCCAAAATTGATCACCTTGCCGCGAACAGCGGACCATTATACTTTATTTACGATTCGGAAATAAGACACAGGCTCAGCTTTGCGCATCCCTCGCTTTTTTTCATTCGAACCGTTTGTGATACAATTTCATTACTCGGAAAAGTACCCGAATTCCAGTAATGCCCTTTTTGTCCTCATGTGTATTTTTTTGCGCACTGTGCTTTAGGGTTTCAGGGAGTTATTTGTTTTAGGGTTTTGAGTTCGCAAGATTGACGAGTAACTCAGTCTATTTAAAGAAAATGAAGTAGCGCAAAACTTTATGACTAAATCGTTTTTACATGAAAACATAAAATCCTCAATAGAATTTGGTAAAACTGGTTTTATTTTCAGAAAAAAGTCAGCCACTCCATAAAAAATTCAGCAGTGAAATTCTAGATTTTGCCTCAATCCTTTCTTTGGTATTGAATATTCAACACTCGAAAATTCCCTAGCCAAAATTATTCATACCAGATTTGGTAGAGTCAGGGCAAACATTTTTGCCTTTGCAACCATTTTTATTGCCTCGCTAGCACAACCTGGGGAATTGAGTTTGACTTCCCAAAAATACCTTTTCATCATAAAATTTTGGCGCTTGAAACTTTCTGGACACGTCCTTCGCATTAATCTGTAGTGCAGGCATATTTTTGCTAGAAATTCATTGTTATTTAACCATTATATTTTAACAATTACTTAATTTTCTTCGCCTTACTGTCTTCGCCTAAAATAATCATGTAAATTTTCAAAAAATACAAATAAACTTCTTCAAAATGGGTTTTCAAACAACCATCACCAAACATCAGCTTTGCTTACCCAGCTTTCTACTATCATTCAACAAATCATTGTCTCTATCACCTTTCTAAAGTGAAATACAATATTAATATGCGCTACATAGCTACACGTTCATGAAACTCCAAGTTTCACGTAACACTATCGAGGCCCGATCCCATTTGTGTTCCGGCATCAACCGGCCGGTGCATTTGGCAACATATTCGCAATGCCAATTATTGGTTGCCGCAACCACTGATTGGTGTGTTAATTTGCTACTGATATTGTGTTTTATAGTTTTAAAATTTATTACTTATTGGTTAGTTTTTTTGTGTTCTAGAAATAAATTGTAGGCCGTGTAATGATTTGATTGAACTATAGAATATTTTGCTTGTTGCCCTTAAAAGACTGGTGAGTTGGCACTGTAAACTTGCTTCATTAATATTGGTTATGAGAAAAATATCCAGCAAGTAACAATCATTTGTTGTTTACGTTTAAGTTCTTTTAGTCCGTAAACTAGACAGTATTTTACGACAGTCACCGTAAGCCTCTGTGGCCAGCACCAATCAGTGCAAACTTCAGAACAAAATCCTCGGTAAAGCTTAGTAGAAATTGAGAGTTTGACAGCCATAGCTGCGTCGAATCATTATAAAGCTTTCAAGAGACACTCAAGGCGAAAATGTCAACTAAAAATATCGTCTGAAGCGGTTTAATAGGAAGTAAGGACTTGGCAGAATAGCATCAAAATGCCGGCTATTTGAGAAAACGAAACAACAAACGACACAATCCTCTCTAGCACAAAAACTATTTGCGGAAGAAATTTCAGAAACGCGAAAACATTGTTTTAACGAAGTTCACTCTTCCCACAGTGTTCATTTCCCAAGGTAATCTGAGGCCAAACAGCATCAAGAAATTTAGTACAGTTATCCAACCTGTTACATGTGACCTGATCTTTTTATAAAAGTAAAAGTGGTACAAGCAGACTACTAGCATTACGCAATATGTTTTGGTTATCATTGTCGAGTAATTAATACGCTACCTGAGCGATATTAGGAATGAATTTAGCTGTCACATTGATTTTTGTTTTTTGAAGGTTCCGGATACTAAAAAACAAATATAGTGATTTGAAATATAGTGATGCCGAAGATGTTACTAAAAGATTTAGTAGATCGTCAAAACAGACTTCTATTTCCGATCCAGGTAAGTTTTGACTATCAAACAGCAGGGTTGTACAAAGTTATCTCTTTAAATTGGTACACACGATCTGTGCATCTGACTAAACTAGTAAAAATTTTCCCAAAAATATTTCCTCATCAAAACCAAAAGCAATAGAAGCTAACCCTACACGTGGTTTTGCATAACACAGGGAGCTTGAACAAAACTGCAAACGATACACATTTGGGACCCGAATTACAGTTACAAAACATAACCAGCTCAGATGCAAACATTCGGAATAGTTCTACATCTGTCAGTAGTTTTGACGCAACAAGTTGCAAATGTCACTGGTGGACCAGTTTCTTGTCAAACCAGTAGTTCGGCACGTACGGACTTTGGTGGACTGTTTCCATCTTGTTTTGTTTGATCGATGTTGTTTTTTTATCGTACTGAAATAGATTATGCTTTTGTGGTGCTGTTTGGAGGTACCTACTGTTCGAATAGTCAAATGAAAGTTAAATAAAATAAGATAGGAAGTTTGTTGTATTTTTTAATCGTTTTAAGAGCTGGTATAAAAAACCATACGTTATTATTTTTTCTTGTGAGTCATGGAAATCAGAAGGCTTTTGATATGTTTTATTATGACTAACTTTGTGTCAATTGGTCATAAATCTATCGTTTGAGTCATAATATACGTTACCTACGTATAAAAAAATGATTAAACACACCCATTTCCGTTTGTAGTTTCAACAAACCGATATTATTTAAGTTAGCAATTCTTAATATCAACTGGTTTGAAAGTCCACCTACCTACGCTATAAATTATGTAGACACAACTTCCGTATACTGATCACAAGTTGGGTTTTAAAGTTCGTATCGTGTATTATATCAAAATATGAAGTTACGTATAGAGTTTGTTTTAAATCCTCGTTACTAATATTAGATTTACCAAAATCGATTTTGATATGTCATCACGTAAAATTTGTAAGTAACTAATATTAGATTTACCAAAATCGATTTTGATACATATTATAATCTCGTAGAATTTCTAAAAAAAACTATTTTAGAGTCGTCGATCTATTTTGGTCTATTTTTTGGGTTGTGAGGGAAAAACTAAAAAGATTTACTATTTTTTCAATGTACTTAAATCTCGCCCTATCCAATAAAAAATCTAATAATAGTATCATAATATCCTCGAAAGCGACAATACAACTTACCTCTTACAACAAAAGAGGTTTGATGTTTATTTAAAAGCAAGACGTTTCGGTATTCCGTCCTAAAAATCCAAAAACATCTTAATTACGGTGTTTACAAATACGGGATCTGTTATTTCGTTAAATGCTGGATAAATACTTGACATTAGACGGAGCCACGTCGCCATGACGACCTGAATTCACGGAGTGCCGATGACTAACTGTCTGACTCCACAGTTGTCTTCGTACTTATAGAACCTTCCAATCAGGAATTTTTGCTTACCTGTAAAGAAGAAAAACCAAATTAAGATAAAGTAAAATGACAAAATATGGAAAGAGAAGAAAACTGTTGACGAAAAAGGTTGGTATGTTATTTGTTCCGAGTTCACAATTTTGATAGCTTCTAAGACATTAAGATTGCCTGTCTAAGTCAAAACAATGTCTGAGTTAAAGCTATATGCATTTGATTAAGCATTGGCAATCAAATTCGATAGCTTCTGATTGCCTTAGTAATGCATGTAGAGGGAGTTCAAATTGAGTGCTTCACCCGAGAGCTTTCTGATCATTGAGCGAGGGGTATTTAGGTGCATGGAGGCTTATAATGTCTTGCCAATAAGCCAGTATAAATAAGAATTTATTATAAAATTCAAGTAAAATTAATAACGTTGGTGCGTAAGACAAGATAGCAAAGAAAGTCGATATTAGGGAAAGTAAAGTGTGAATACGTCAAAAAGTGCTTCTCAGAATAGTCATAAAATAGCTAATGAAACAGAATTATCATAGTAAATGAATCACCTATCTTCAACTGATATTTAATACAAACAAATCTATGGATGTGTCTAAAGTAATGAATAAAAAAATCGATAAATTAACTAAAAAACTAATTACTTCTTTACTTTTGTGGTATCCGCTCAAATCGATCGATATATTCCAACATCAGTCGACAAATTCGATCTCTTCCAGTGACCTCAGCAGCTTAGTTAATAAAGCGACTGATACATTTAGTCTCGAGTCGCAGGTTCGAGTCCTGTTCCTGGACTTCTTTTTTAAAGTTAAAAGTTTTCAATTACATTATTTTTATTTATTGCTAATATTTTCCTGTTATAAAAACTAAACTTTGTCATTAAATGTGATACAAATTTAATTAAGCCAATTGATATCCGTAATTGGTCAGCCATATGAATAAATTTAAAGTGACTTCTGAGTCATTACCCAATAGCCTTGATCGTGAGATATTTTGCAAGAACTAATGACGTCAGAAAAACTAAGCACATATATTTAAATTTAACATAACGTCTTATCTAAATATTGTAATAGGAAATCAGGAACATTCTAGATTAAATAATAATAATAATAATAATCTTTATTTCAGAACAATGTCCATACATAATTACAAAATAATAAGATTTATAGTAAAATTTGTGCGCGTATAAATGCTTTCAGGATGTCTGAGTCCTGCTTTTCCGCAATAACCTGCAGGATGCTGTTGGTGCTGCTCCTGACCCTGCTCAGTAGTGATACGAGCCGCTTGCGTATTACCGCGTGGAAGCCGTCTACCCTGGCTTCCGCAAACATACCGGAGGCACTGCAAAAACGGGGCAACCCCAACAACATCCTAAACCCGTTGTTATATTGGACACGTAAGGCATTGAGCGTCCTCTGCGTATAAGCCTAAGAAGTTTTTATTATAGTATTTTTTGTCACAATGTAGTACATTTTCTGTTTTAGTTATGCGTGTAAAGTTTATTTGCTCAGATGAAAATGTTTTACTGATCCCAAAGATTTTAGACACAACTATTCACCAAAAGCAATATACAACACTTAGACAAAGTATTCAAGATTCTAAGCATAAGATTCCCAAAACCAAACGCCAAAAATTACCAGATAAACTTTGAGGATTGCGAAAACGATTATTACCTTCAAATCATTTGAGGAACGGTGCGATATGACCGCAGAATTAATTTGGTAATCTAAATTCATGTTCCGTATCAATATCAAACCGAAATTAAACCTTAGCAAAGGTTCACAAGACTGAAAATCACTTAACACGTTTCTTGAGACTTTCAAAGTAAAAACCAAATTAGATTTGCAATCTTGCTAATGGAATTTGAATTTTAACCCCATAAAACAGAGTCTAAATTGATAATTATCTTAAAGTGGTTGATGTATCCGGTGGAAACAATAGTGAAGGATATTGTCCAGTCCGTTACGAAGATCGGAAGTGATATGATTATCTTCACGGCTCGTTGATTAGAATTGGTAAGGACAGCTACAGATTTGTTTTATGATTATTCCTTTAAGGAAATAATAAAGGTGCCTTAGATATTTCTGTTAACAAGTTCAATTTGAAATTTCAAAGTCAAAGACGTAGTCCTAATTTTTTAAAAAAAAAGGTCTTAGCTTGAGGAGTTTGAATAGCGATTTGCCTCAAGTCCTACATCCAAGGCGGTAAAAACCAGACTACTAAATTATTATTAGTATAGTTATAACGCACTGGACTCGGAAAGAGGAGGACCGGGTGTTGTGGTTTAACTTGAACTAGACCTATTTCCAGCTGTAGATAGGCTAAATTGAGATAGTTATACCAATTTTGCCTCATGGTCAAAATTATGCCAAAACTACTAGTTCATAATAACACACGATATCAGAAACGTCTGAACTATTTTGGTATTATAACCAACAAAATATCACAAATACATCACAATACAGCATTCTTCAAGCACAGCCTAAGCTTCAAACACATCCCCTCCTTCATAATAATACATTCCCAAATAACAAATGAAATCTTTATTGAGACATCTAACACCATATTCTGTTTACCGTCCTTTGTTTACCACTATAGCTCGAGACCGACCCCTTATTATCCGACATTATCCGTTCTGCGCCACAGAAAAATAATCTCGACGTTATGTCAAAGGAACCAATGTTAGCCCGTTAGCCCAAAGAGGTTGAGGTCAATAAACTCTCGAAGGTCCCTCTAAGGTCTCGGTTTGAGCCTTTGAGCCTTTAAGATGATTTTACTTCGACGATTCCAGTCGGAAAGGAGTCGTCAGGTCAGTGCGACCTAAGGTCAACTGGAAATCGACTCAACATAAATCAGTTCTTGAAATTTTATTATTGATATAGGTAGCTACCGTGTTAAGTGCTTGTTGTTTTGATGGCTCATTTTTATTGGTACATGCAATAAATAGTTTTATTGAACGTATAAATTCATCAAATTATCTAAAAGTTGGCGATGGATTGGATTTCTTGCTATTAAAAACACTGCAAGCAACAACCCATCCTTATAATTAAATTTAACGATCCATTTTTAAGATAAGTCTTATTTTATATTCACAGGATGTTGTTTGCAAGGTAATCTATCAAGCTGCTTCGTCATTACAGCTATCTTAATATGTATCCTTAAATGTCAGCTCGGTTTCTTTATCGTCATTGTGACTAAAATCGTCTTCACATTCCTCTTCATCTCCAGCAACTATGATTTCAGATCGATCATTAATATCAACTTTTAGTTCAATATTAGTATCTAACTGATATAAAACAAGTCGTGTCGCTGTCGTGTCGTCAGCAGAGAGTAAGCTTTACTGTCCAGAACAACATATGTTGGACTTTTTATTGTTATTTTCTTGTCAAAAAGAAATTGTATGGGGTGTTTGGAAATTTTTAAATTATGTTGATACATACACAAGATGACTTGCCTCTTTTAGTGTTTATTGTTCCGTCTTGCTATGCTTTTTAAAATTACTGAGTGAGTAAGGCTCGTGAATAAATGCTTTTGTGAAGCCACACAAAGAATTCGTTATATTATTTATTTTGTGTTTAAACCAAATAATAATCAAGGTTGTAGACAATATGTTACTAAGAATTATTGGAACATAAATTAAAATTATCTAGGTATATGTTAATTCTGCAATATTTTAGTATAACTATTATTCCTAAAGTTATTAAGATGTTATAAAATTAGCATTATTTACTTAATCTAAAAATAGATACTTCACACTTAATGGAAAATTATTGTTATATTGCTATGACAGAATATTCATTTAAGGGAAATAACTAATTTTACTTAATAGATACAATACAATAACAATTTGTTAAAAATATTCTTAAAGGGAGTTGAATCATCAAAGTTATATTTGTGGAAGACAAAATTTAAAGAGTCGTTTTGAAGCTTGTTAAATGAATCACAATTTAATATCAGCACATTTATAAAAGAAGATGATAAATTGACAAGAAATAATGCAATTATTATTATTTTCTCTTCAGTGAAACGCAACGGTAGCTGAGATTCCTTAGTGAAATGACATCGTGGACTAGATTTCTTCAACTTTCAACAACAATTGATTTCAAGCGATTAGTGAATTGCAAATTGATTTCTTGGAGACATATTTTAACATGACTGAATTGACATGACTTGTTAAAAACTATTTTGTAGAAAACTTAGTAAACTTGTTAGTTCTTTATTTCTTATCTGATTGTCTTTCATACTCTTACTACAATTTTGTCAAAAATATCAAGCAATCAGAGGTATTGATACCTAAAATCTTCTGTCTCCGAAAATCGGTTGATAATGTCCAAAATTGAGTTACCTTCGACCCAAATTTGGTTTTGGGTAGAACGTTACTCAGTTTTCAATTTGACTACTATTACTAACCACTTATGTGTTATGTACACCTAATCTAGTTTAATTATATAATTGTTTAGCCAATCATCTATTCCGTTGAGGAAAGCTACTGTTATAAGCACTTTGCTTTTTACAATTATTTATAATAAACGTTTATTAACTTGTCAAATAACCAACATGAACATTGAACAATTAACTTGTATCACGCACTTATGAAAAACAATTGAAACAAAATTCTATTGTTTTATAATAAAATCTTAATCCATTCTTTTCTGAGGTTGAATAATAGACGAACCTTGAACGTGGGTAAACTTTCTGTTTTAACCCTCATTGTTATCAACAAATATTTCTTAAACTACACAAGAAATGACAAGAGTATCCAATAGGTCTTTCAAAGTTAATCGGCATAAAATTAATTTGTTGGACATCATTGGAGTAAAAGTTTTGATTTTAAATAATTGATAAAATTTAAACTATTTTTTTTGTGTAGATGAATAAGCCTTATTTGCGACTTTCTTCCTATCACCGTTTCTTTGAGTGAAACAGGTCTTAATGTAGTAAATTATTTCAAATTAATATCTGACTTTTTTGGGGTCCACGCAGTATTGTACCAAGTCAAGGTAGCTATGGAAAGATCTCTCACTCATTACTACGATTCTATTGTGGTATGCTTATAATATTGTTAAGAGGAACATAGATTAGGACATGTGTTATCTTCATCAAAGTAACAATAATTTTAGGTAACAAAACCTTGTACCAAAGAGATTAAATTCCACCATCTTTCCACATCGTACTCTAAACTTCTAAAAGTAACCGCATTCAAATCGCCCGACAGTCAAAACAAAAAGTTAAGGTAACCGTTACGTTGAATCTGTTGATCTTCGTGTCCTTGAAATAACATCACTTTCTTTTTTATTTATTCTTTGTGTGTCAGTGTGCCAGTTTTATACTGAGAAGCGCTGCACGAATGTTTGATTTCGTGATGGAACTTAAATTTTGTAGGTTTGTAAATGTATTGTAAAGTTGCGGTTTTTTGTACGGATTTGTCCTCGTGTTTGATGTAACTTCGAAGTTATGTGTACTTTTTTAATTATTCTAGGTTAGCATTGACAAATGATGAAGAAAAACATCGTGAGTAAATCTGGATTCCACATGTTGAAGTATTTAAGAAGAAGAAGTAGTAGAAATGACTTCATCAAAGCACAGTGATCTAGCAATGTGGGCAATGCTCGAAGCTTCCCTGTGTGTGAAAAAGCCTGCGCCCATATTTATAGGCCTTTAACTTTACGAATTCTGAGTTAGCTTATATTTTCTAATAACTTTCGCTAGAAGCACCAGTCATTTAAGTAAAGAACCATTTTTATGACCTAATTTAATTTAATTTCCTTCAAAATATATCAAAACACGAAACATTCACTTCACCCAAGTCTACTTTCTTCCTATCAAAGCCTAATTAGAAAGCAGCTGTTATAATATTCTCTTAATTACAAGATTGTCAGACTTCGAAACCCAAAGCACTTACAAAGGACGTAATAAGTGAAATTAGAATAAGTTTTTCATCATAAAAGCGTCAGAATAAGTACAAAACTAAGTTGATCAAATACTTAAAACGGGATTCTTAGGGATACCCGATATTTGACGGGACGGGATGTTCATTAACGAAATGCTAAAGTTAAAACAGAAGTTTTGGGGCATCCTGTTAGAATATTAATGTTTTGTGTATTATAATTGGATTGAGGTGTAATGAGGTGAAATGTTTCCTAAAGAGGTATATTAGTAATGACTACAGTCGAAAACCACCAACATTTTGAGTTATAGAATATCAAGAATGAAAATCCCGGACGTCGGCCCAACTCACTCGTTGATGTTTTTTCTCTGCTATCTCGTACCACTTTCGTCTCCCGCTTCCAGTTAGACAATTAATTAATGTTTTTCTACTTCTCCCCTCTACTACATCTAATAAACTTCTTTTTGAGTTCCGAGACAGTCCATCGTTTACCGTAAATGTTTGGCGGGAGTATCCTTACAGGCAACCATGAGCCATTTATATATTAACTAGCTGTTGCCCGCGACTTTGTCCCCGTGGGTAGAAGATATACGTTATAATTTATACCTGCCCTGTTTTTTTTCACATTTTCCATTGTATCTTCGCTCCTATTAGTCGCAGCGTGATGGTAAAGCCTAAAGCCTTTCTCGATGAATGTTCTATTCAACACAATAGGATTTTTTTCAATTTGGACCAGTAGTTCCTGAGATTTGCGCGTTCAAACAACAAACAAACTCTTCAGCTTTATATATTAGTATAGATATAGATTATCCATTACCATCTCCCATGAATTGCATTCGGATTCTTTCTTTCTAAAATATGTATTTTTACCCTTTCTCTTGTTTGTCTCTGTCTTTATAATGTTTCTACATTGAAAACGACCTTTTTATTCAAGTAAACCGTTGCTACGTCAAAATCTCCATTACTTTCGGGTGCTGGTTCAACGAGTACTATTGCTTGAAACCTCATTGCTTAACCTCTTACATAACCGCTAAGGTAAACGGCATGCTTATTCATGTCATTGCATTATGTAAGTCCCAAAGTCAATATATAAATGACATACATACGTCTCAATTAGAGTATTGACGTGCCTTACATAAGTTTTCGGTCAATGAACGATATGTATGTAAATAAACTTGTATGGTCTCTATTTGAATCAACATGAGAATAGCTGAAAATAAGTGTCGAAAAGTTTGGTTCTGATATGTAGAGATTAGTTGTTGAATTAATTCTTAGGTGCTGTTTGATTTTTTCAAGTGAAAATTTGGTAGGTATATAGACAAAAAATATTTATTTTTACTTCTTTTGCACTTCACTTAAGTTTCAAATAACGTCATGACATTTTATCTATTTACTAGCTGTTGCCCGCGATTTCGTCCCGTGGGTAGAAGATATAAGTTATGATTTAGGTATACCTGCCCGGGTTTTTTCACATTTCCATTAATATCTTCGCTCCTATTAGTCGCAGCGTGATGGCTTATAGCCTAAAGCCTTCCTCGACGAATGGTCTATTCAACACAAAAAGATTTTTTCTATTTGGAACAGTAGTTCCTGAGATTAGCGCGTTCAAACAAACAAACTCTTTCAGCTTTATATATTAGTATAGAAGTATAGATAAGTTTTCAAAAGGCACATTCACTCATACTTGTAACTTTTCTTCTGATATTTAATTTTTTGTAACGCCGAAAGGTAATTAGTCTTATGTTTAATCAAAAAAGTCGGTTGAAATTCGCTTAATTAGCTG
>NW_020799597.1:0-44168 GCF_003590095.1 Trichoplusia ni
CGTCTGTTTTGCTCGGTACGGCTTTCACTAGTTGCGTAATATGATTTTAAAGGCATTTCTTACAGTCTAAACACTAGACTTTTTGCTATGCTGAGTTGAATATGAGTTTTATAAATAAGAGTTTTACGCAGCTTAAGGACCACTTTGCATAATAGTTAGGACACCTATTTAGTTATAGGAACCTGATAAATTGCATTTGCATAGTACATTTAGCAGTTGTATATGTTGTGGTGAAAGTCTATACATTTCAGAATTTATAATACCAATAGAAAACATATTTATGGTTTGGGTTTAACTGCATAAAATCTTATTATTTACCTTGCAACAAGTTAACAACAAAGCGATTGAATCATACTTCTATAGATCATTATTAAATTAGATATGTTTATTTTGTTTAAATAATATTTTCCTAACTATAGACACTTATTACTGACAATAAAAACGACCTACCTACAAAGTATTCTATTTAAAAATCATTATATTCCTATTATACATATTAATATAGTAACTTGTGAAAAACTCCTGTTACAGTAACATTGAGACACTATTCAATCTATTTATTTAGTCATGTCTTTGTTTACAAAACATTCAGTGTTTTTGTTTAAAACTGTATCAATTTTTTGTAAGGATTTGATACAATTACAATATCTGTAAATCAATTTAATACTGATATTCAGAGTATTCAGAGAAAGTGTATTTTATGCGCATGAATAGAAGCTGTGTTTATAATATTTTCTATTCCATCCAAATGTATTGGCTTTTTTGTAAATCAATTATAGCCAAGAGGACTTTTAACATGTATCTCTCTTTCCATAAAACATCACAATGACTATTTGCTTGCTTCAAACATGACTTTTCATCAGCTCCTTCAACCCGCTATGATATCCTCAAAAGTTGTTTCTCTACTTTTCTATTTTACTGTAAATAAACACTTAATTGTCCAACATTGACTCTGAAAGACTCCTTGGGGTCTTGATGGAGCCATAAGAAACAGAAGTGGCTTAAAGTTGTCTCAAATTTAAGCAAGTTCATGCATTACCTGTTGCATACCAGTCCCATTATTAGAGACATTCTGCTGTATCTTAGTGACGGGAAGCTGACCTCCTGTGGTCACAAAGTGCGTGCCAGGGGCTCCTACCGCTGAGAATGTGGCAAAGTTCATTTCTGAATCTTCCTCGCTGAAAATAAACATTATGCAATTGAACAGTCTGATTTATGAGCCATAACTTTCATTTGCCTGGGATATTCAAGTGACTATTTCAATTTCATGATCAAAAGCTAGCCATTCGATCTCTATATCGAAGTGACCTTTGTCCAGGAGTTATACATATGCAGGCCAGACTGTTTACACAAACGCAATCTGTTGTAAACAAATGCTTGGGAATAGAAACTTTATAAAGCTCAAGCAAAGAACATTTTTATAATAAAAAAAACTAGTTCAAGCTAATAATAAAAGAGGAACATGAGAATACCAATGACCTTATTTGCTTGTGTTTGAATAGTATTTAACTGAAAAGTACTAATCAAAATTATTTAAATATTGCCACTCTCAGTTTTCTTGTTGTTCCAATTACTTATTAGTTATTTAGATTATCACGTTAGTAGTATATAAGTACTTTAGTGTAATAATTTAGACAAGATGATTAGATCTGTTTCAATGATTCTTAGGATTTATTATACAACAGTGAAAGTAGGAAGTTTTCCACACTCACTAGTTTCTATTAATGACTAAGTCCATACATAATACTCCTGACACTAAATAATTTACTAAAACATTATTAGGTTCTGTAATTCACTGGACAAAATTCTGTTAATTAATAGTACATGTAAATAATTTATATGTATTTTCTTACACACTTCAAGCCTACTTTGTCTTGGGTGTGAGTTATTAAAATTTTTCAAAAAATATTTGTATTTGAACTTCATACAAAAATGAAATTAAGTTGGTTTCCAAATTGTTGAGTACTGACGAAGAACTTGTGGAAAAGAAATATTCAATCCATCCCCATACCAAGAGGCATCCTCTCTAGAGGGCATCTTCTGCATGTCGCACATGGTGGTTACCCTCCGCTCTTCGCCGCCGAAGCGGGAAAAAAATAAAAAAACACTGTCCCACTTGAGTCACTACAACAACGCGTATCCCCACGTCCCAACGTCCCACCACCGCGGCGCCACTGCGCACGGGACTACTCTGGGACCACGATGGTAGGGCACATACCTCTACCGACCACCAAACACGGCACTACACTAAAATTAATTCAGCCACGGTGAGAGGCGAAAGATGATCGTCAACTACTAATAAGAAAGTGGGTTAAAGAAAGTTTTTTATGCTGGCCCGATAGTCGACCAACGAGTTTGTTATACATACTGACAGACAATTGGTGTGTATGTATGCACATGTAGCTCTAGCGTGATGCTCACTTTCTCTTTGCTGTACTTTCACAAGACAGTAAGGAGTGGTTGTGGTTCACTAGCTGTGGGAAGTTTGTTGGGTAACCATCTTGTTATACTGCTATCTAAACTGTTTGATATAGGCTTTTCAAATGAAATAAATAAGGTAATTGAATAAAGAGTGAATTTAACCATAACATTATTTTTTTGACCTATCCTTGAGTTTTGAAAGTTTACGCAATATAACTGTTTTGGTGATAGAAAGTTGAAATAAGGTCAATTGAGCAAGTCAATGACCCCATAAATAGCTGTTGGGGTTTTTGTCATAACATTCAATTCAGCAAAAAAAAAAGCTTTTAAGCTTTTACGTACGTGGCTAAGGAAACGTAAATAAACATTACGATGAACCTAAAGACCTTGCTTGAAGCAATAGTTTCTACTAAGGTTAATAAACGTATAAATAACTTTAGACAAAGAAATCGGCACTAAAATGGCCGATAAATTTTCAGTTACGCAATAAAAACAAAAAGAAAAATCAGAGCATTAATGAGGGAACCCCGCGAGCTCGTAGGCGGAACCAGACAGAAATCGAAGGTTGTTCACCCCTACCAATCCTTACGAGCGGGCTGTACGTCCATCAGACGCGTCGCATCCCCACCATGATGCGGGATCCCCTCCATGTGCCGTCACCAAATCACTCCCGCTCCCGGCTCCTTCCTCCACCGCCAGGGAAATCGCGAGAGGAGGGGTTGAACGCGGCTCTCGCGGCACTGACTCGACAGCACTCAGGTGGCCACGCGCCCCGTCTAACGGTACTACGGAGTACCGCTTCCAAAATAAGGTCATGGATATTCACACGTAAACAAACGACTAGTATTGTGACTTACCTTGGATGTAAATTTTGGTATTTTTCTTAGTAAAAAATATTTCTCACTATTTTAACTCTCAATGTAGATTCCATCGTTAATTACAAACAAATAAACAACAGCACCCCTTCTCTTTTACCATTTATGACAAATGAAATCCGCCATACTGTTTCTTAGTTTGATTAGTACACAGAATTTATCACCAGGTGGCGCATTAATTCTTTAGTGTGATTGGCCAAAACTAATCATCGATTTGACAAGTGTATACCATGTTAAAAATTAAAATTGGTACCATGCTAAATGCTTCATAATTTTTTAATTAAAAAGGTACAGTTTAATATACTAATTAATAATAATATTAGACGTAACAAATAATTAATACACACAAAACTTAATTAGGTATCACTAAATCTAGCATTAATATGGAAATTGTTGCCCACATCTCTGCATTCTTTCTAAGTGGAGTTCGAATAACAACTTATTGTCAAAATAATAACTACTTTGAGCAGAACTCATTCCAGGGTCATAACTAGGTCTTCGTTCAGAGCCTGACGAAGAACTTGGTGATGAGATTCCATTTTCCGCAGCTATTCCATTTATTTGACTAGTATCTTGTGTTTGAGAAACAGTTGTATTAACAAGGTTGTTGTTAATGTGCAAGTTATTTATCCTTTTAGACAATGGCATGAATTCACACGAATCATCCTCTCGGGACCGTTTCCTGTAGAAAGAAATTAAGAAGATTAGGCTTCTACGAAGTCTTTTATATCGACATAAACAACGATTAAGGTTAACATAAGAACAAAAATGTTGAGAAATGTAAATTCTCATAGTAAACATACCTATTCTCTGTCATAGTACGAAATATGTAATTCCCATTACTTTCAATACTTGAGGTGTTCCAATTCGGGTTAGGGCTTATTGCAAAAGTCATTTGTTCACAAATTTCGTTAAATGGTAAACGTCAATAGAAACGGCCAATTTTATTTCACAAGGAACTAAACAGGGAATAAAAATATAGTATAGCAGAGCAGATTCTGGTTTACGGCTGACAATTTGTGAAGCATATCGTGTTGAAAAACTGCTATACATTACCGTATGAGTGAAAGAGATGACAGAATTCAAATGTTTAACATTCTAAATACGAAATAGGACAGACGCATGGCATGCAGCTGTTTACTTTTTTTCCAATCATGTCAAATGACTCGACGTTTAATTACTTCATGAAATTTGATTTTACTTCATTAAAATTTTATTGAAGTTGTGATTAAACTAGAATAAATTAATCAACTAATATAATTAATACGTTGCTGAATTTGTTGTCAGATATGTAGTAGTAGTTTCAACGATGTAGAGTGAATTCAAATAATTAATTTATGATGTGCACTCATTAATCACAACGAATCATGGCATTGTAAATCTGATACTGATATAAAAGTGAAAAAAATATATTTACAAATTTTAATACTATTCCGGACGATTACCAAAACGTCTATAGCTTTGAAGTCTGTACACAAGATGGCGCAGGGACAGCATAGAAACGTGTTAATTCAGTTGTTCCTAATAGATGTCGCTATTCATATTGCACAAAGTTTGTTACCTTTATAGTTTACAATGCGGCTACAGTCAAACCAACTTGCAAAACTACCAACTGAACTACTACGAGATGGCTCTACTACACAGCATGAATTAGTAAATAAATATTCCATCGGAACAGTTAGGATTCGTACTATTCGTATTTACTTCAGTTCCAGTTGTATTATCACAAAAATTGATAATGCTTGTTTAGTGAAATTCTAAGTTTAGTTTAGATGATTTTTGTTAAAATGAATGTAACTTCCTACTTGCACCTGTCATCTAAATGTGGGGTGCATATTTTCATTTTTCTTGAAAAATTAAGAAGTAATTAAAAATTAAGTACTTGCTTTCAGTCGCATAATATTTTATTTTAAAATCATGGTGGTCGTCTCTCGGCGACTAATGTCAATGTTCAACGTCGTGCAGCACCTTTTAGAATTAAAAATCACATACTTTCATGCTTACCCTCGGAAGTTGTGTAATTTAGGTTAACCATCGCGGTTTATGTCACCTTATGGGTAAAATGCACGGAGCAGATTTCTGGCCAAACATGGCGTGCAAAGAGGTGTCTTGTTCCTGCCTTTTTAAGGATAAAGAGAACAACGCGAGGTTGTTGTTGATGCCAGATGTCTATGTTATCGCTACAGATTAATTATACTTTAAATGGCAGCAAGAAACAGAATGTGTCGAGTTACCACTGTTTAATTAAGGTTTCATAGCTTTAAACAAAATAATGAAGGCTAATTATTACTTTGAGTTTTGTTTTAGAATAACTAAAATAACTCGTTTCCAATCGAAAGCGTCTTTTTCAAAATTCTGTCCTCCGACACAATATCCAGATATATTTGTATATGCGTATGAATCTATCATGGCTGCTGCTGTCGAATTCTAGAATGTTACTCCGAGGGGATGAGTATTGGGGACCCTAACGAGGGTGGAAAGGGTGTTTTCAACGCACACATCGACACAGCGGAACATTGCTGGGCGGTTCAAAACTGTGAGTAAAATGATTGGATATTACAACTTAGTATGAAGCATTTCATTGATTTATCTAATAAAAACAGCATGTTCATTAGACATTAGTTATTCTCATTTAATTTAGTACCACAAGTAAGTAAGTGTTTGCTTAGCGACTAGCACGTGCTCCAGCCATATACATCCTTATACGTAGTAATGCAACGGCAGGGCAGTGATTGCACCCCAACGCCAGACAATATCGACCCTTGGCGTTGCCCAGACTAGTCTACATAGGTAGCTAAAGCTCGAGTTGCTACGCTTATAGTCCTGTACAATTTATATCTATTAGCTGATACTCTCGAAGTGCGGTTGGAAAATATTCGTAATAGGTAGTTGTAATTATGTTTCGTTCAAGGTAGTTAGTAATGGTTAGTATACCATTTGGGTAGTTCTGGCTTCAGAATACTAGGTTAAAAATAGGTCTAAAACGGAAAGGAATACCCACAAAAAATATTTCTGTCGGAATACCGCGTTTCAACCAGGCGTACCTATAGATCTACAAGGGTAGTCGTGTTCAGACGCCTAGATATCTGATTATCTTGCCATACCTATAGCCTATAGTCTATAGTTATTGAAGCCTTCATCCATACTAGGTAGGTAATAAAGCCACCACGGACCGCCCTTCTCCCTTTATAAATAGCATCGATCGATGAGTTCGCATGTCTACTTGTAATGACTATTCAATTGTTAAGTTTAGATAGCTGTTGCGATTTTCCTGATGGATTTAACACGATAATAATTATTATATTCCTTGCTGTAGGTACATTGTATGCAGAATCCCGTTCGCCATATTTAGATCATAAGAAACTTTGAAAATTAAATCTAATTGCTTTTAAAATTTCGATTTACAGCTATCATATAAGAATAAGAAATGTTGCATTTTCGGTCTGAAGATTCTGAGGTCACCTAAAAATGAAAAGAAATAGTTACGTGGTTAGTTTTAATAATATATACACTATAACTTAAATAAAATAATGATGAAAAGAAATCGGGTTCATTACATATTCATTGCTATCTTTATTTTTATAAAAAATGTAGGTAAAAGAAATTAATATTCACAAATAAGTCACAAAAATGCAAATATTAATATTTAAATAGACAAACAGTTTTTCAATACCTTCACATTTTCCCGTAGTCTTACATACGTCTGTCGTTACATTTAAATTACAAATTATGTTTATATAAAAATACTGTCAATGATTGCGTTCACCTGACAGCGGCTTGCTTCATTACGTGCATCAGAAAGTATCCACGGGTGCCTACACCCGAATGCAACGCTATACGGATGTAAACTTGTCTTAAATTTTAAACGAGAGAGAGCAGACGGTAAAATTATCAATTAAAGCAGTTCCGTTAGCCAGTGCTGTATAATATCACATTTTGAGTGTAAGATGTCGTTCAGAAATCGGCAAGTCTCATGCTCGCCGAGCGCATCAGTGCGTGAACACCGCGCTTTATCCGCTCTGCTGCATGTCGTGTGGAATTCGCCTTATATGGTAGCGTATGTTCTATCTGCACCACGCCTAAAAAAATATCTATGTCTATTGTTGTAATAGGAAAAACGGGCGTGGGAAATTGTCAAGCGTAACCTATATTTTAGGCAATTGCGTATCAAACGTCGGCTCACAATACGTGACAAATTGCCTGCTGTGCCCAAATGTATCGGGTTTGAGGCTGATCGATATGCCAATGTCGTTAGTAGATGATATGACATGATTTGGTAAAATCATAATGTAAATATAAAATTTGGTCGGAAAATAGAATGAGAATTCTGAATAAAGTAAATATATTTACTATTGGACAGACTCTTATGAAGTCCACGACGTCTAACAAGCTCTGGCAATTATTTTGTATTGATAAGGAACTGAGTACCTGCTCAAGTGTATTCTAAGTTACTTTTTGGCCTAATTCGAAAGCGAATTCAAGAGCCATAGACGCACGTATTATTCAACTGTTTAGCATTTTATTATTACCTACCTTATTAGAGAGTATACAGAATATACTGGTATTCTAGCTGAATACCTGCAGTCTGCAAATAAACATTCCATATGTAGACATTATTGAAATTAATAATAGCTTCCGCGCTTAGGAGATGTTACTTTCTTAAAGATCCGTTCAGAGCTGTTCACATCGTACTATAATACTTTCTCTATTCATACACTGTCTCCTCACTTTCACGTAGAGACGAGTATTCATTAATGAGAAATGAGATTGTTCACAAACTTTGATAATCAGATTTGACTTCCACAATGTTACAAAGGATTGTGCAAAATGTCGGAAATAAATGTAATTTTTTTGTCACACGCATTGTTGAAGCGTGTGTTCTAACAATTATCATTACTATGTATAATGTTATAATAAGATATCTCGAAATCTTCAATTCACAGGCCTATAAACATCGTTAGAAGTAGAAACACCGACTTACCATACTTTCGATGGGAAGTAGACGGTTAAACGCTTATGAAACAAAAACAAGGGAGCTTTCGTAATGAATGACCACAGTAGAAAACTCAATCAAGAGGACCAGCTTTCCTGATGCCTCATGCGCAAGCATGCCGCAGATCGTACGAAGTCGCTCGACAGGTACAAGATTAGCTGAATGAATGCAACGTTACGATCAAGTCAGTAGCTCAAATAAACAAGAATGAAGGAAAGCGCGTTCCAAAGTCAAATATTTCAAATTTCCATTCAACACATTAATGTAGGTTAATTGGTCGATACACGAACACTGGCCTAAAACTGCGCTGAGTTGCACGGTTATAATTGCGTGCATTCGAGACATTGATTGGTGTGGAGAAAAAATAGTCAATAAAGAATCGCGGTTGGCGCAGACTATAAAACTGTAAGTCGCTCCATTCCTCAAATATTTGAAGTCGAGTGTAGAAAAGCGTTGATTTAAACGAGATAAGCCAATTTATGAGCTGCTGTGCGATCTACCATTTCAACATCAATTAACTATCTAGTTTGTCGATGTAGCCACACTAGACCCCATGACGCCGATACATTTTTTACGCAGTTGATTCACTTACACTAGCTTGAGATTTCCTAACTTTAAAAGGTAGTAATAGTATGAACTTTTCACGTTTCAAGTTGATAAAGATAGAAATATGTCTTCTTAACATGAAAAAAATAATTATTATTTATGTACAGCTCTTCTAATTCCCGAAGTTGATTTTTGTCATCCTATTGTACTCAGTTATTGGCAAAATTGGAGTTTGGTGTCAAGGACTGGTTTGAGAACCGTCCTTCAGGAGACAATAGAATGCTCAAGCTCTGGAACCCCTGCTCCATTGTCGAGAGGAGGGCTTGTATTATGAACTCTTTTATGAGAAAGTAGCTCTTGATGTTTACCTAATACAGGTTCTCTGAGAAGCATTCGCTGGCTGAAAATGATCGTGATGTAGCTAAGGAATTTTGTATTTTTTTTTTATGTGTGAGATTTTGTTTAAACTAAATAGATAGAGTATTCATGTTTCTATATTTAAATGTGACGTTTCATTTTTTTGTTAGTGTTGGGCACGAATCATGATGTAATTCCTTTGACGTGTGATTCGATAATAAGTTTATAACGTACGATTTTCAAACGGTCTCGCAAGATACTCTTGAAGTCATGACACTTATCAAGGTCAACTCATACGGAACACGAGTTAACCGATACAAATGTATTTCTAATACTAATATCGCAATAATACCTAATCTATTAAACTATCAACAGTTATAATGTATTTGTTTCACTGCATTTCATGTGCATGAGTCACTTGAATTAAAGTCACGCTCACGGTAAATAAATAAAAAACAATTTAGTTTTCCGTAAAGAATATACATAATACAAGATTCCTAGTAAAAATATGAGATATTACTATGGAACAATGTTTTAAGCATGTGATAATAAAAACTTAAATGGTGTGATTTTATAATCCGAGAAATCATACCAATATCTCATTCTTGACTTATCACCAGATATCACAATTATTATCAGTGTTAAGTGATAATACGTAAATAATAAAACCTGTAATATCTGTAGTACTAAGAATTTTCGACTTTCCGTTTATTTCGATTAGTCTCATAAATGAGGCAATGAAACATAATTGAGTACCTACGAGACATAAATTGTTTGAGTTTAAATATTGATAACAATGAAACAAAATGTTCTTTGAATGGTCGATGACGAAATCTTTCGGATTATGTAAGCGATGACAAGTAAATCGCAGATGTAAACTAAATTTGAACCATGATGGCAATGCGTAATCCCAAAAAATAGAGGGACACAAAGTACTAATAGGTTTGATAGACGCTAAACGACACATCCTTTAACATTGAACAAAAATCGATGTCAATATCAGACTGGCCAATGCGCATAATATAATTAAATTAACAGTAACTGCACTTGATTGGAACAAATCAATAAATGGTTATGTCCAAAACAGTAACAATACAGCAAGAACTGTAGGAGTGATACAATACAATCGAATGGTTCATAATGCAACAATAGTAAGCTAGCCACGCAGCCATCGCCTGGCATCCGTTAACCAAATCCATTCCGTTGGCGCTTTGAATTTAAATCGTAACGGACATGCCCGAGGCAGAGTCCAAAGACACTGGATGACGCATATCGGAAGTCCTCTCCTCTATCTAGTTCTAATTAATGTGCGCACTGTTGTCTGGCCCGGTTTTTTAGCACATTTTTTTTAAATATTAACCGAATCTTTGCGTGAGGTAAGATATCGTTATATTTTAAATTCGATGTTATATGATTACAGAGCTTGTGTAATGCTCGTGTTATTGGTAAATGATTCCTTTTTATACGTATCTGTTTTCAGGAATCATCATGATTCCTCTGCCCTTATCCCAATTAAGTACTTTATTTGGGGTCGGCCCAATATGTCTTTTCTTCCATACCTTTCTATCTGACGTCACAATCCATCCATTGTTTTCAGGGATCATATATGTGTGCTTTTTACCATAAATTGTGACTGTCTGTTTTGATTTTAATGAATGGGTCATCGTTAAGTTCCTTACAATTCAACTATGTAGCTAATAAGAAAATACTGCAGTGGAAGACGACAGGATTATCATATTACCTGATACCTGTGATATTTCGAGACGTCAGTAACATGCTGACTAGTAGTGACACATCTACCAAGATTATGTTATCTATCTGGCAACTGATATCGGTCAATAAGAGTTTTATCGATTACCACGTCGAACTCTGAAAACATTCATAAAATCTGCGAAGCACGTAAAATAAATTTGATAAATGCGTTGGACGTTTCGGGATTTTCAAATGAACATTGTATCGATAAACCTGTGCGTTGTTCATAGCACTATTGCACTTAATTCCAGTCAGGATTGGAAACTAATTTGATTATTATGAACTATATTAAAGCACTCTCTATGAAAGGACATCTGACGGACGCGAGACGAGTTTATTGATCTCTAGAATACGCATTATGATGGCTGCCAACAAGCTGCCAACCGATCACAGTTGCGTAATTTGTATGATACACATTACATTCATTCATTATGTACCATTCACACCTCTTGTCTTTTTATATATTCAACAAATTAATGTAAAAAAAATACCATTTTGGTCCACCTTTTTCACTTTTAGTTGTAGACGTTGTTAATCGTAAACATTTCCATCGTAAACATGTTACAACTACGACTGTCTTCACGCAATGTTAGCCGTTCTGGTTGAATAGAAAACAAAATCAATTAAATAAATATGATGAAGAGGAGCGATAGAGTTTGCACCTGAATATTGCAACTTAAATAATTCCTTGCTTTTAGACAACACAACAATTAATTAATCCTTTTTACACAAGCTTTATTTTACCCACTTGATATTTTACCAAAATATTCGGACCTCTTTGTTCGAAACCTTATGTTATGTAAATAAGTACTTACTTACATACCACCATTATTGTACTCCCGTACGATGCTGCTTTTAGCAAGAATTCCATTAATCTTGAACCCACGACTCAAGTCTTATTTGGCCACTGTACGGACCACACATAACCGATGTCTTTGAGCATCCTAATGTAAGGCAATATGGTTTATTTTTGCATTTTGTTTTTACCATTGCGTAGGGTCAACCGTGTAAGGCGAATCTTGTAATCTTGCTTTTGTTTACTTATGTTCTTCTTAATTGATTTGCTTAACACGTAGGCGATGCAGTTTATGATCAGATCTATAGAAGCCGGTCGGATTAATCAATTAATTGAATAAATATCAAAAAGATTAAAAAAATGTGCAATTTAAAAATTAATTGGTAAGATCCAACCCGACATACATAGTGTTTTGCAATGCAATGAGCATTCTTTACACACTACAACAGACAGAAAACAGGAACAGCTGATAATAGAAACAACGTAGGTACATTATAAATTCAATAGTCTTTTAGAAAAGCACTAGGAAGTGGAAGAAGGATATTAGATGATAACATATAAAAGCTAATAATATAAATCAGGAAATATTTCCTGACAATTTGAATTGTATCGGAAATATAAATAATACGAATGTTCTTAATGTTAGAAGACTTCAAATACGGATAGAGATTTGATTAGGAGTAATTTCCCAAGCTGTTTTTAAATCTAGCTGCACTTCTATTTGTTCTCGTTTAAGAACTAAGAGAACAAAAAAAACAATTGTGATATCTATTGCCTAGAACATAGCCTTAATTTAGCTTACTATATGTTCACAAACTAAATATACGTAAAAATTTACAAAAAAAAATCACCTGTTTGTATTCTGAATATCTTACCTTATTTCTGTTGATTGTTTTTCTTTGTTCCACAAGATAGAACAATGGGTAAAATCTGTCAAAATAGTCGTCATCATTTGTTGCTTTAAATATTTTGTCATTAGGATAATAAAATTAATATGTAGGTTTGTATACCTGCAGACAATTGTTTTCCTCTTGTTTCTGTTGCCTTGTCTTTTGTTTTAAATTACACCATTGTAATTAATTTATACTTGTTACAAACTAGATACTTAAAGGCTGTCCATATTTATTTCATCTTCTCGGATGTAGACTCTGTGGTAAGGAACTCCTTGTTAAGAGATTGCTTTGTACAAAATTCTGCATCAACGAACTCATATCCTGAGAAAGTCCTTTATGCAAAATTTATTTCGAACATAATAGTTGTATACCACTATCAAGGAGGTAGATATTAATGTAAAAGAAAATTGTCTACTTCGGACTGTTCAAGTTTTCGTGTATCAAATATAATATATGTAACGAAATAGGATCTACATTAATGCTTTTACCGCTATTCAAGATACGAGAGCTTAACATTTAAAAATATTTTATATGAATTATATTATGTAGACCAGACACACAAAACTGTGAAACCAAGTTTTTGACGTATCTAAATATTCAACAAGAGCACGAAGAAAATTGCGTTCAAAATCTTCATTAATTCTGACTTAAGTTCAATGCTCTCAGTATTAAATTATTTCAACCACGTATTTAATGAATATAAATAATTTATCAGTGAGTTTGCGAGATATTATTATAATTGCAAATGAGATACTAATTAGTATTAAATACGTTTTAAAGTGTCTGCTTCAGTTCATAAAATTAGTAATGTGTCTTATTCGTCGTTCCAAGAAATTTGGTTTAGAGAGGATTGATTGAGATGAACAGTCTTAATATAAGGAGATTTCAAGCCATAAGTTTTATTAGCAGAAACCTAAAGACAAACGTCCAAATGCCATTATCTCTAAGTACGACAAATATAGCTTCTTCTTAAATTCGCAAGCTGTTTTTCTTATTTCTCAAGCTGTGTCAAAAATCAATTAAAACCGGGGCAACCGGGGCAAATGCCTAGAAAGCGTTATTGTTCACAAAGGACCTGAAACAATTGCCTGTCATGTTTATCTAATTTATAAGGACTTCAAGACGATTCTCCAAGGAGTTGTTTCACTTTAACAATATATATTCCATATTAATAAATATGACTGTAATAACAGTCGCACATATGGCATGTGCATTATCATGAGTGAAACATCGACAAGGACTAAAATACAATTAAATGGATGTCTGTATGTCCGTGCTCACCTTGACACCGATGTTTTGCTTCCTTCCTTTCCTCTGAAGTGTTTATAGGGCTTCCGAATACCGGGACGGATTTAAAAATGAAATATTATTTTGTAGTAACTGGTCCTGCGACAATCTCCTTTCTGTCATGTTGAGCATGTGGTGGCAGCCCCTCGCACTAAGCCGTTTAATCCTTGGGACGCGAGGAGTTTCACAAACACTTAAGTGCATAAAGACATCGAGATTACAGAAGAACAAGTAATCGTGGATCACACAAATGCTTGTAGGTAGGTATCCTACGTCCTCTTAATGAAAACTGGGAAATAGAACAGACATTGCTAATAAAGACTGCGAATTTATTCTTAACTTCTGTTAACATTATTTTCATTTCCACGCCATATGGTGGATTTACATCTAAGCAGCAAGGCCAAGGTTTCCCAACCGTCAAGGTATTTCAATCAAGACAAACGCCAAATTTGAACTTATACTTGTACCATTTGTTTGCCAGCTTGCCAGCCATAGGGAAAGTATTTCTTATCTTTCTTCTTTATCTTTTATACTTACGCGATTCCTTATCTCGAATTTAAGTTTGGACTTTAATTCCTGGACTTTAGACTTAAATATATTTAAAGACGAAACGAATGGAGATCTTAAACGAAAACAGTGTAGAAATTCCAAAACGCAGTTGCAAATTTTTGCGGGAATTCAAAATCCCGGTATAGTCTGCTCTATAATATGAAATTTTATGCACCTGCTCCCGACTGGCCATTCGACTTTGTTTGGTCGATTCAAACAGCATAAAATAATTCTAAAAAGGTGAAACAACTATTTCAGCTATTAGTTAAAACCAAGACCCAGGGCTTACTTTGGGAAAACTGTAACCTAACAATATTGTTGAACATAAATCAGATAGCCAATCGGCTTTACCGCAATATCCTTGTTATTAGCTTAGTGCATTAATTTATTTTAATTAAAGGCAGGTAGAGCCATGTCGAAAATTAAATTTCCTTGTGCATATACATATTAACAAAGTACATTAGGTGTTGAATAGGGATACAATGATATTTTTAAAAATTTGTGAATCAAACAGCGAGGATTCGTTGCTAGGCCTAGCTTACAGATATCTTCAGAACAGTAAATCATGTGCATGTTCAGGTCAGTTAATTACATAAATCATAGTTTCCAAAGTTAGCCAACACATTGCGTCCCATATAAAGTTCGAGCCAGCATCTACCATGTAGGCCGCAGAAGCTCTATTACTGAGTACCATCTGGATATGGCCTCAAACGCCAAGGTAAGTGCTCGTGCCGTCCAAAAATGGTTAGCGGTCGATACAGCGCACTCGCTAGGCCTTTTACGGCTTCCCAGTAACCTTACGGGCTTGCAGTGAAGGCAATCGCAAAATGCGATGGATATTATCTAAGAAAACTCGTTTGTTATGTACCCTTGTATTCCTTGCTAAGTAATTTGCCTAATAATAAATATTCTTGACACGTTTTCTTCGAGTGAAGACGCATATGTTAGCGGCTATGTATTGTTTCCTGTAATACGTTTTGACGGATAGCGGAGGTCATTGAATGCGAATTCATATTTTTATTATAATTTCGTCCCCATCATGTTATAACCTAGCGATAGATGACTGAATGTTTGACTTATACGCAGGTTTGATAATTATAGTAAAGTTCCGAAAGGCAAAAATGTAATTGTCAAAAGAAACAAATCTACGAATAGATAAACTACTGCAACTATGATTCTAAGTGTTTATAATTACATTCTTGACATCCTAGAAAACAATCACGTCCATTCAATATGACAGAATGAAGGAAATAGAAAAATGCAGAAATAGCATTAACCTACATGAAAACAAACGTGATGCATTGTATTTAAATAAACAATACTATTTATTGCTACATTTAACATAACCCAAGGTGTTCAAGACATATGAGCAATGAACTTGGCTTGCGCACGCGTCTTGCTCGCCTCGACCTTGCGTTTGCGTCGATTATAACGACTATACTGTGACTATAGAGTGCAATACGTCGCGTGATCGCTTACAAAACTGCTGAAACGAATCGGATATAAATAGCGTTCAGTTAGCTAAAATTACTGTGTCAGTGATGGGTAATTGATGAGACTACAATTATATTAGCAAGCAGCACGCGTTTTTCTATGTATTTCATGGTTTTATCTCATTTAACAAATTGTTTATCGCCTTACTCATGTCGGACACAAAAAAAAACATTATCTTGATAATCTAATTTATAGATGCTATAATTTTGTATTTTCTTCAACTAAAACTGTTCGGAAAGTTGATTAATGCATTTTTTTCTGACGGTATCAGCCTCATTACATTTTATACAGCACAGCATTTTATGTCAATGCAGCTTTCACAGTGATCAAATTCACCGGTTTCCTCTCGTACCTACGTTGGTTTCCAAATATAGCAAAATATGCCTCTGACGTTTTCCGAATTATGATAACAGATTCGTTGATAATTGAGTACCTACCGAAGTTTTATTAACTCTAAATTTACATATAAGAATGATAACAATCTTAGATGGAGTCAATGATGTTTAGAACCCGATACTAATACATACCGGTTGGAGATAAGAGATTGAGTTACTATGAAATCAGTTGCCGACATTTCTTTTAAGATTATGATGTGTAATTTAAATTGCCGTAGTCAAAAACAAAGTATAGCAAATTGTCGCTCTTATTAAGGACCACGCTCACTCTTCAATTGTTTAATGTTACTTTCTTACGATAAATTCGTTACAGCCTGCGCATTGATCTATTAAAAAAAAGTACTTATGTGGCTACTAAATGTATAGAAAAGAATTATTAGTTCACGGAAATAAGATTCTAGAATATTCCTGCAGTTAATACTAAATCAATTTCCATTTTTCCTCTCAAATATACTTGTATAAGTTTTATCAAACCGTCGCGTCGCGTCGTGATAGAAGTTATAACAGCATGTAAGATATATGCATACACTTTAATCAGGCTGTCTGCTATCTCCTTGCAATGAGGTTAGGTAAATGATGACGCCACTCTTGTCGCTAGCGGAGAATGTTTCAGCTCCAGCCGTGTAATAACTAAATCGATTTTGGTCGTCATGTTTACTTAATAAATTATTAAAACCATTATTATCAGATCTTTCGAAAAAAAAACAAATATCTTTAAAATATAGGAAAATGAATGGTTATTAAAAATAATTAGTATTACCAGTAAAATTTGGGTTTGTTAGCACCTAAAACCTTCTTGGACATTCAGTTGCCTGGAGCTATTTTTGAGACAAATCTTTGTGTTAACTTGCGAACAGGCTTCACGAATGTTCCCACATAGATATGGTTGAGAGAGTAGATCGCCACGTGTTTCCTCCTTTCGTTGTTCTTTCGTTAAATCTTCAGCTACATATTTACTTAATTTCTTTTTTGTGTTAAAGAACCTATATGGATACGCACGAACACAAGGGAAAACTACATAGTAACATACAATATATTTTACGAACCCTAGAAATGATGTCCAACCTTTTTGTCTGGGATTCCACCTTATAACATTCGTTAATTAATGCTTAGAATTAAGTAATAACATTAGTTATACGGATCAACTTGCAACTGTTGTGGACATAGATGGTCCTTATGCTATTTACAGTGCATTCAAACATGGCAAACGGCGCCACGACATTTTAATACCTGCACCTACACTGATTGGTTATAAAATAACCCAGTTAGGTTATCTAGAAGTTATTAATTAGAGCTCGTGTGGGTTGAACAAATGAATAACAATACGAGGACAGCAGCCACAACAGGAAACATACGATGCCATAAGTCTGTCTAAAATTAGAATTTGAAATCGGGTTAAAACCTCAACATATTCAGAGTTACAAATTCATTATTCTCCTTCTTCCTTTTTTTCTATGAGGATATTTTTTTTCATAATGCTAATTTAATATACTGAATGCTGTATCCTGAGTGCATTGGTTTTTGGTGGGTTAAAGAGTACAGCGAAAGTTGTAAAGGAACTTCTATTTCTTTTTTTCATATTCTATCTACTTTTTTCCAGTACCTATCTTTATTTTTGTCTGCGCCTTGATTGTGGAGCACTCTCCTCTGCACATAAACTCCAGATCGGTCAATTTCTCGTAGGATGCTTTTGGATGTCGGTGATTCCAGCCTTCCCTACTCCCTCGAGAAGCGCAGAAGTCTCCGCAGATGTTTTTTTTATAGAATCTATATAGTCACCTTGACTATGACAATATTATTAATAAATTAACACGAAAATATTTACCGCACTACGTCAGTATCTTATAAATTAGTGATAAACTGTCGTATACACCCAAGAATTCACAATAATCTTAACGATACGGAGGGACGTCATCACACAGTCAGCTGATAGCGTATTCGTTAAGATTATAGCAAGTAAAATACCTAAGCCTTCGCATTAAATTGTAATCAAAGAGGAAAATTCAGTGTTTTGTTATACTTGTAACATGACATAGTTCGATAACTTGTTACCTGGAAGTTGGACATGATTAATTTAATTATTATTATTTGAAACGTCGTGTTTTCATTCGTTGAGTATTAGGTAGGTTGTAACATTAATTATAATAAATAAATAAATAATAAATAAATAAATGCGGACAACATCACATACATTGTTCTGAACCCAAAGTAAGTTGCTGAAGCACTTGTGTTATGGAATTCAGATACAACGAAGGTACCACAAACACCCAGACCCGAGACAATGTAGAAATGTTAATTTTTACATTGACCCGACCGGGGATCGAACCCGGGACCTCAGAGCTAGCGACACCTTGAAACCGGTGCGTACGCCACTCGACCACGGAGGTCGTCAATTATGTAATTAAGTTTATGAGCTAGACTCTTACTACTTCTCTAATCGTATATTTTTCATATTTTCTATCTCTGAACTCCAAAACCTTCGTGGATTTTGGTAAACCCTTACCTAAATGACTCTACAGAAACATTTCACAATTATGAATCGTCCGGATCACACTGGTATTACCGATGACTCTACAAAACACATCAAAGAGGTATTCGCAAAACTTGAACCTTAAAAAGGAGAGCGTCAGTCCAAAGGTATTCTTGTGTCCTGAATTCCTTTGCCTTTAAAAATCTGTGCGTAATAAAATGCCTTACACCGGTACCGACTCTAAGTGAAAATTTTTGGTGTTTTCTCGAAATACAATAACGTTAATCTTCAGACGGACTATTATAACTAATTTATTGTAATTCTAGCATCGATTGTCATTGATAGATAAGTACCTAAAACATTTTGAAGCCTTGCCATTTCTAATAGTACCTAACTAAAAATATCTGGCGGATTTGAGATGCCTAAATGTCATCGAACAGCAAAATCTGTGTTACAAATAATTCCGTTAAAACACCATTTTTCCTGTAAATAATAATCACATATTTATAAATATGTGACATACCATTTTAAACTAATACTACCAAGTAAAGCTGTTCGCAGGAAAATATCAATTTTATTCTATGTTTATGATATTAAAAGTATTATTTCCTGTTTGCTCATCCGTATTAATTATTATATTAATGATACTTTGGTTATATTTTTGTAACATATCTACAACAACTAGAATTTTAGCAATTGTTTTCGAGTTTCCTAGACTGTCTATGTATGTAGTACCAGAGCATAGTACCAATAGGCTTTTTTTTTAAATACCGGTGAGATGGCTGCTTCAATTTATAATAATTCAGACTCTTTTTTTTCTTGTCTTACGATTAACATTGGTTAGGTCGGTAATCCGGTTGGCAAAATTAGCGTATTTAATGAGAAGTTACGTAAAATTAGAAACCAGGGCTGTTTTGAAAGTGAGTCTTATTGAATCTTTTAGTTCCTTGTCGGTGCACAAGCTTTCCTCAATAATTGTTATCTTAGATTTATAATAACTTGGAACTAGTATATTTAATCATGATAATACCGAAGTCTTTAAACCTGGAACATATGATATATTATAATATTATTACAGACACAGACAGAATTTACGCTAGACTGACTAATTTTGAATGATTACCGATCAATAAATGTCGGGTCGCACCCTGCTATACGGAGTGGCTGTCTGGCTGAATATGTGTGTGTGCAAGTACAGCGTAGCTTTACCTAACTGCCCCCGGGGGGAAAGGGGAGGTACAGCCATCACGATATTCTGCATATACCTAAATGTGCGCTTCATAATAGTATTTATATGCTGGCTGGATCTGAGGTGCGGTTTCATCCGCTTGGTTTCCGTTCCTGTTGGATCGCATGTGGTTATAATGTACTATATATATTGGTTCAGGGAACCAATTCTGCTATTAATTCTCTTAAGCATTATGCCAACAAAATAATTGAAAATTCATTGCATTGACTGGAGTATACCGTCCTATACTAAATTTCCAATCATTGTGTAGGAAAAATGCCTAAGAGAATACGAAAAGTGAAATTTTAAGACAATTTTCATTCATTCATCGGCCATTGTAAATGCAGAGTCGGGGCCTAGATTAGAAACTTAACTACTTAGCTGTTTATAATAAAAAACAGATTACTTTAGTATGAGAGAGATCCAGGTTTTTACGTTGGTAATATGGTATTAGGTACACCAGGTTGCTACTTGTACAAGGTCTACAAAACAAAGTCCATTGAAATTGAAAATGCAAGTTTAGATAAGCGTGATCGTTAGAAAAGTGACGTCAATTGAATATAAGATCGAATATGCGGTCGAGCCGAATCGTCACCTGATTCGATTACATCTTGTCAATGAGTCACCGCCTAACACTAGAATTGGTGAGTCATCGGAGGGCCAAGGTTAATATTGTACCATTACGACAGTTGTTTTAAAGAATTTTTATTTAAATCTAAGGTTTGTTTAAGGAAATATAACACAAGTGTTGAAGGATGTACCGAGCAGTGAAGTCATCAAAACAATTGCTAATTCCATTACCGGCCGTCAAGGCAAATTGTAGAGTACATTTTACATTGCAGACCGCATACTAACAAGGTGATTTCCATCGCTGGTTTTATAATCTAGCATTCCGCTACTGTAGCGTTTTCTCATCAATGGATGCTGAAATGTAAAGCTATTGTGCCGGCACGGGCGCGGCTCATCGTGTGCGACCTAATACGTAGTTCCCTTTATAGGAAAAAGCAATACCTCTTTTACGGAACCTTGTCGTAAGCAACGGCTGAGACACATCAAGGTGACTCCAAAAATGTTCCGGATGGCCAATCTGAGTTACTTCACCAAAAAGGAAACGTTTAAAACATTAGCAGTGAGCCAGCCGGTCTTAAATTATAGATTTTGAGATTATCTCTATTCGAATTCTAATCAAATATGGCTGGACTACGTGACTCTGAAAAATTATTAATCAGTATGTTTTCAAATATCGAGGTAAAATATAAAATCTCTATCGACCAATTTTAATATCTTCTACATACCTACTTCCTTTTTATTATTTGATTAATTATTTCGAATGCCTCTCGAACATAAAACTACCCATGAATTTCATTTAAAATAGAGCTCAAAATAATATTTGAATTTGCCAAACACAGACAGCGTTTTAATATGATTCCGGAGCGGCGCGTCGAGGGTGCAGTTTGTTGAGTCATGCTACCCCATAGTCTGTACGCCCCATGCGACGCTGCAACAGACGCGGCGGGGGTGGGGAAATCAATACACGCAGACGACTGCAACAATATAATATAGCTATGTATATTAGGAAACATTTCCACATTAACGAAGGGTGTCTCGATCTATCGCGCCGGGTTGAAATATTTTATTATGAAATGATTCATCCGCCAGTGAAACGAAGCTGGCTTCAGAACTTACAACTTTCAAATATTTTAAGTTATCAGACTACTCGTCTCAGTTAAGTGGAATATATTATTTTTAAATATATCGTCACACAAAAAGCGTTAGATATTTAATCAGTGTCTACGATTTTAGTAATTAGTATCGGGCTTGCCACCACGTGTCAACACGATGCGTCACAGCATAATCGTGGATCTGGTTTACCAAATCCAACCTACGCATCTATACAATATTTAATAACAAACTTTGTTTTTGCGTCGTCTACTAGCAACCCATGAATGAGTCTCAATAAGCTATTTAAGTCTGCCAAGAGCAGACAACCCAGTTGCCTTTGAATTAATTGAAAGATAGCAGTACCGTGCACTCACTGTAACATCCTACCAACTAGAATGAGATGAGATATCTACCATCTTATCCGTCAGTTAGTAATGCTTTCTGATCTCTTCATAATTATAATGAGAATATCAACGGTAGAGTTCTAAACTAATTAAATATTTGTAGGTTAATGTTAGGCGTTTGCGGCAATTAGCGCAAAACAGCTGAATCATAGAGAAAGTCCGAGCTGAAGAGAAATTTCAGCATTTTAAAGAAGTATAATTGTGACCCCGAGCGAGTGTGTTGTGCGCGGCTACGGCGGTACGTGAGTGTTTTCGTGTACCGTTAGCTTTAGATAAAGTGTAGTGCCATTACAATCGTTATCAAGGCATATCGTTATCACCAGATTGTGGATAGAGCCGAGTGCGTTACCATATATGGTGACAAAAATTGAGGCAGCATCAGGCAGCTTGTGATTGGCGGAAAATAAATAGTTGCCGATAGTGTGTGAACTCTGATAAGGCGCGTTTTATATAGTTTATCCTCAAGAGCCGGTTCTCATTTAGTAAGGTGTGCTTGACCGAAGCAGCACGAGTCGTACCTAGTCATTAACTTAATTTAACAGTAAGTTTTGTTCTTTAAATCATTTAATTGTGGAATTTAGTATTAAGATTATTGAAAGTTTTTAAACATTTATAATTTTAACAGAGTTTTAAAACCAGTGTTTCGTTTTTAACACCTGTGACAAAAACATATTACGTAACATATTTACGTAACATAAAAGTGAAGTGATTTTCATATGGACTTGGTGAATTTTAAACGATCATTGCCTTTTTGGTTTTACCTGTGACAAACACGTCAGCTAATTACGTGGTTTTGGGTTCGATCCCCGGAGTGAACGATAAAGTGGAGTAAACTGGTTTTACCGTCTCATTATAAATTATTTCGGTTTTGGTACGATAATACTTGTGATAACATTTATTTATTAACCTGTACCATTTAAAACTTTATTCTATACAAAATAATTTAATAAAGTATTTCTTTGAATGAAGCATGACGTGTACCTGTGTTATAATTGACCACGAGGCGTTTTTTACGTAATTCATACTCATTTCACTTGCGTCATTCTTGTGATTTTAAAATACCTTTTTCATTTAAATCTTTGTTTATTTCAGACTAAATCAAAATGTGCGACGAGGAAGTTGCTGCGTTGGTAGTAGACAATGGCTCCGGTATGTGCAAGGCCGGGTTCGCGGGAGACGACGCGCCCCGCGCCGTGTTCCCCTCGATTGTGGGCAGGCCGCGCCACCAGGGCGTCATGGTCGGCATGGGACAGAAGGACTCGTACGTAGGAGACGAGGCCCAGAGCAAGAGAGGTATCCTCACGCTCAAGTACCCCATCGAGCACGGCATCGTCACCAACTGGGACGACATGGAGAAGATCTGGCACCACACCTTCTACAATGAGCTGCGTGTGGCCCCTGAGGAGCACCCCGTGCTGCTCACCGAGGCCCCGCTCAACCCCAAGGCCAACAGGTAGGTCCCGACACCCTACTGTGTCTGCACTCTCCAGCCACTAGTGTTAGTCCTCGCTAACACTGCAGGATGGAACAGGAACACACTCTGACCGTGCCCTTTGTTTCGCAGAGAGAAGATGACACAGATCATGTTCGAGACGTTCAACACGCCCGCCATGTACGTCGCCATCCAGGCCGTGCTCTCGCTATACGCCTCCGGTCGTACCACCGGTATCGTGCTGGACTCCGGCGACGGTGTCTCGCACACGGTGCCCATCTACGAGGGCTACGCGCTGCCGCACGCCATCCTGCGTCTGGACTTGGCCGGCCGCGACCTCACAGACTACCTGATGAAGATCCTCACCGAGCGCGGCTACTCGTTCACCACCACCGCCGAGCGTGAGATCGTGCGCGACATCAAGGAGAAGCTCTGCTACGTCGCGCTCGACTTCGAGCAGGAGATGGCCACCGCCGCCTCCAGCAGCTCCCTGGAGAAGTCCTACGAACTTCCCGACGGACAAGTCATCACCATCGGAAACGAAAGATTCCGTTGCCCTGAAGCTCTCTTCCAGCCCTCATTCTTGGGAATGGAAGCTAACGGCATCCACGAGACCACCTACAACTCGATCATGAAGTGCGACGTCGACATCCGTAAGGACCTGTACGCCAACACAGTTCTGTCTGGTGGTACTACCATGTACCCAGGCATCGCTGACCGTATGCAGAAGGAAATCACAGCCCTGGCCCCATCCACCATGAAGATCAAGATCATCGCACCTCCAGAGAGGAAATACTCCGTATGGATCGGTGGTTCCATCCTCGCCTCCCTCTCCACCTTCCAGCAGATGTGGATCTCGAAACAGGAGTACGATGAGTCCGGCCCCTCCATCGTGCACAGGAAGTGCTTCTAAGCTACAAGTAAGACTATTCCTAATTTATGATGCCCTACACCAGGCCCCTAATTGGGCGGCTCAAATTACGCTTGTGATCTTGTGTTTAAGTTCAGTATTTAAAAACTAGGTTGTAAGGTATCGTAATATGCATATTACGTAATTGAAGCGGAAACTTGTCATTCCGTAATTTTTGACAAAGATTTTTATTTATTTATAAATCGTTACTAACCTGAACATTTGTAATAAAAGATAATTTATATACCGGTATAAACTTGCATTTTTCTTGCTTTCTTTCCTTTCATCTCATTACCCACATATTTAGCTTGGTAAGTGAAAGATAGAGTACCGTTCAGTCCGTATTTGACAGTCATAATGTCTTGAGTTGTAACAATCCGCTAAGTCATGCCAGTCTTAAAGTTTATTTCTCTTAACTTATTTTCGTTTATCATCGGAACTCGAAGTCCGAAAACTTATCTTTATTGCGTAACGTTTCATTATTACCGACAGATTAATGTTTAACGGGACTAATAAAATTATATTAATTTTAGCGCATAGCAATAGAGATAACGAGATTATAGTACAGCTAATCCTTTATCGGTAAAAGAATTTAATCATTTCCACTGGCCTATCATTTCCATTAATTCAAAGAAACACTTATCAAGTTAACGAGTAGATATTATCTAGATACCTAGCTATCAACTAATTGGAGTAATGAGAACTTCTAGCGAACGAAACAATAATCGTGCTGCATTTAATATCGCTAATGGAGCGACTGTGGGTAGGTACTTGTACTAGGTAGCCACTCCACGGCTGCATGGGCGAGGTCGCCATATTTCGATTGGAATAGGGAAAACCGCACCTTTTAGATTCAGGGAACGTGAACAGGAAACTTTATTACCGTAGTTTAAATTATTTATAACACGTTAGGTATTGGAATTCCTCATCATTACACAGTAATTCAAAACAGACATTAATTAGTATAATATTGATTGCGGTTGTGGGCTCTATTTACTTATTTCTTATTATAGGCGGCTTTAAACGGCTTATGTTAAATAAATTCCGATAATGTCATTAAGTTTATCAATAACTTTCTTATCATTGTTTCTTATATCATAATAACCTCGACTAACACTCCATGATCGTGACACAAACGATTACACCTATAATTACTGGTCGTTACGTGTCTAAACAAGGTACCCATGTCTCTATCAAAACAAAGTAGGATGATATATCATGCATGAATATGTATATTTTCACACGACGATTTCTCTAAGCAGCTGATCGTCGAATTCAGTTTCATTTCAATAATACATTAATATTCGGATCAGTTTTCTAATCTGGTTATGTGATATATCAAAATATTTAGCGACTTTCTGTAGACTGTTTTGACAGTTGACTTGTGTTTTCACGTTCATGTAAATAGTTTGAATTATTTGTTTTGGTTTTCTGAGGTTTACAAAACAGAGAGTGCGTCAGAGGCGCATCCCTACGTTGTGTTGGATAGTGTGGTTTATAATAGCTGACCTAGAGCAATGTTTAGACGAAATCCCAAAATACACGGATATAATTAGATCGACACACCCACGGCGTGTCTGTTGAGTCTGCTGCGTGCGTGACGTCACTGGTATTGCAACTGTTCAGAAACTTTCAGACGCGTTACTTGGCAGACTGCGTTTGTTGCCTTTGCCAACAGTGTGTTGTAGTAAAAGCTCTCGCGTGCTACCAACCTATTTATAGTATGTACCTACTATGATTGTGTTACTATGTTGTTATCGTTCATTAATCGAGCCAGGAAACGGGTTTCCAGTTACTCACGCTTTTTTAACCCTAGAAAGATAGTCTGCGTAAAATTGACGCATGCATTCTTGAAATATTGCTCTCTCTTTCTAAATAGCGCGAATCCGTCGCTGTGCGTTTAGGACATCTCAGTCGCCGCTTGGAGCTCCCGTGAGGCGTGCTTGTCAATGCGGTAAGTGTCACTGATTTTGAACTATAACGACCGCGTGAGTCAAAATGACGCATGATTATCTTTTACGTGACTTTTAAGATTTAACTCATACGATAATTATATTGTTATTTCATGTTCTACTTACGTGATAACTTATTATATATATATTTTCTTGTTATAGATATCGTGACTAATATATAATAAAATGGGTAGTTCTTTAGACGATGAGCATATCCTCTCTGCTCTTCTGCAAAGCGATGACGAGCTTGTTGGTGAGGATTCTGACAGTGAAATATCAGATCACGTAAGTGAAGATGACGTCCAGAGCGATACAGAAGAAGCGTTTATAGATGAGGTACATGAAGTGCAGCCAACGTCAAGCGGTAGTGAAATATTAGACGAACAAAATGTTATTGAACAACCAGGTTCTTCATTGGCTTCTAACAAAATCTTGACCTTGCCACAGAGGACTATTAGAGGTAAGAATAAACATTGTTGGTCAACTTCAAAGTCCACGAGGCGTAGCCGAGTCTCTGCACTGAACATTGTCAGATCTCAAAGAGGTCCGACGCGTATGTGCCGCAATATATATGACCCACTTTTATGCTTCAAACTATTTTTTACTGATGAGATAATTTCGGAAATTGTAAAATGGACAAATGCTGAGATATCATTGAAACGTCGGGAATCTATGACAGGTGCTACATTTCGTGACACGAATGAAGATGAAATCTATGCTTTCTTTGGTATTCTGGTAATGACAGCAGTGAGAAAAGATAACCACATGTCCACAGATGACCTCTTTGATCGATCTTTGTCAATGGTGTACGTCTCTGTAATGAGTCGTGATCGTTTTGATTTTTTGATACGATGTCTTAGAATGGATGACAAAAGTATACGGCCCACACTTCGAGAAAACGATGTATTTACTCCTGTTAGAAAAATATGGGATCTCTTTATCCATCAGTGCATACAAAATTACACTCCAGGGGCTCATTTGACCATAGATGAACAGTTACTTGGTTTTAGAGGACGGTGTCCGTTTAGGATGTATATCCCAAACAAGCCAAGTAAGTATGGAATAAAAATCCTCATGATGTGTGACAGTGGTACAAAGTATATGATAAATGGAATGCCTTATTTGGGAAGAGGAACACAGACCAACGGAGTACCACTCGGTGAATACTACGTGAAGGAGTTATCAAAGCCTGTGCACGGTAGTTGTCGTAATATTACGTGTGACAATTGGTTCACCTCAATCCCTTTGGCAAAAAACTTACTACAAGAACCGTATAAGTTAACCATTGTGGGAACCGTGCGATCAAACAAACGCGAGATACCGGAAGTACTGAAAAACAGTCGCTCCAGGCCAGTGGGAACATCGATGTTTTGTTTTGACGGACCCCTTACTCTCGTCTCATATAAACCGAAGCCAGCTAAGATGGTATACTTATTATCATCTTGTGATGAGGATGCTTCTATCAACGAAAGTACCGGTAAACCGCAAATGGTTATGTATTATAATCAAACTAAAGGCGGAGTGGACACGCTAGACCAAATGTGTTCTGTGATGACCTGCAGTAGGAAGACGAATAGGTGGCCTATGGCATTATTGTACGGAATGATAAACATTGCCTGCATAAATTCTTTTATTATATACAGCCATAATGTCAGTAGCAAGGGAGAAAAGGTTCAAAGTCGCAAAAAATTTATGAGAAACCTTTACATGAGCCTGACGTCATCGTTTATGCGTAAGCGTTTAGAAGCTCCTACTTTGAAGAGATATTTGCGCGATAATATCTCTAATATTTTGCCAAATGAAGTGCCTGGTACATCAGATGACAGTACTGAAGAGCCAGTAACGAAAAAACGTACTTACTGTACTTACTGCCCCTCTAAAATAAGGCGAAAGGCAAATGCATCGTGCAAAAAATGCAAAAAAGTTATTTGTCGAGAGCATAATATTGATATGTGCCAAAGTTGTTTCTGACTGACTAATAAGTATAATTTGTTTCTATTATGTATAAGTTAAGCTAATTACTTATTTTATAATACAACATGACTGTTTTTAAAGTACAAAATAAGTTTATTTTTGTAAAAGAGAGAATGTTTAAAAGTTTTGTTACTTTATAGAAGAAATTTTGAGTTTTTGTTTTTTTTTAATAAATAAATAAACATAAATAAATAGTTTGTTGAATTTATTATTAGTATGTAAGTGTAAATATAATAAAACTTAATATCTATTCAAATTAATAAATAAACCTCGATATACAGACCGATAAAACACATGCGTCAATTTTACGCATGATTATCTTTAACGTACGTCACAATATGATTATCTTTCTAGGGTTAATGAAGTATGTTGATTAGCTAATATAAACATGACCTATTTCGGTGTGATTAAGTTGGCAATGTTGGTATGTGTTAAGTATTCATCCCACAGTTTCTCCAAATCCTCAAATTAAGAAGAACTGATTTGATTTGGCAGTTCACACTTTGTAAATGGGCTAGCAAGTCGTTAAAATGTGATGATTAGGATAAATATTAGGAACCATTTGTAAATTTATCGAATATCTCGACTGTTTTTTTTTGTGTTTTCACCCAGAAGCAGTTAGCAATCCGTGGTCACTGACGATGCTATTCGTATACTTATGTATATTTTTGTAACAAATCATGATAGTCATGTTGTACCTAGTCATACTTTTAACCTCCCATACTTTCACGTAATTGTAATAATAAATGTTGCGAGTCCTTGTTTTGCTTCTAAATGGCTTCAACATGAACGTTTGATTACATAAATGGTAATCCATCAGTAGCTAATCCAATAAGCTCTTGTAATCTAAATGCATTATTTTTACGACGATTAATTCTACAACTTTTTGACCGTTTTACTAATGTTAGGTTTCTACTTTGCCGGAAAGGTAATATTTATTTTCGGTGTTATTTCGGCGCTTCAGCGACATACCTATCTCAGGTTCAATTTGCGCAGGGAACAAACATCTTGATTTAGTTTGGGTGTTCTTTGAGCATATGATTTAATATTTCATAAATACACTTTACACATTTATTAAATTAGTATAGAGATAGTCTCGGGACAGATATGCATGATTGCAATAAATCTACGACTATGGTGAGCTCTACTTGGACTTTTTATTCTGGCGTATCCTGCTTATTGTCTGAGTAATCCCAATCTAGTAAAAAGGCTAAGCTATTCACATCACGTGCCCAGTGTGCCTATATTACTTCGGCCAGATAAATTTCTCGTCAAATATTCACCGCATGAGATCCGCCGACACCCCAGCACACATGCACAGTGCACAGGCCCACCCCGACGCAGGGTCAAGGGCGTAAACGGGCGCGCGATCGATCCTCTCGCTCCCTGCCAACCTCCCTCGCCCCCCCCCCTCCGCCGCCGCCTCGAGCTCCCCTAACGCGTCTGAACGGCTAGACTGGTATGCGGTTTCATACCAACTTGCGATTCTTGCCAGCGAAGCTGATTCGAACCTTAATGTAGTCGCATAAGGTTGTTAATATTTTTGGCAATGTTGAATCAGCTATCCAACCGTTTTAGTACATCACGAGGTTTCGAGAATTTGTGTAGATTTTTCATTTTTGCTAAATGATGCAATAGCCAGTAATAAATAAATGCATACCTATAAAAATCACAATTATTTAAAATCTTTTTAAATTTAAAGACTGATTGACTTAATTAATAACACAATCATTTAAAAATATAGATTGACACGGATTGGTAAAATAATAAAATATTCATTGATTACATGAATTGAAAATAGAAATGAATTGATGAATTTATAATTATTTATAAATGAATTATTTAGTGAACATTTTAAAGAAGAAAGAGTTAAAATAACGAAAGTTTTATGTTACAATGATCATCATCATTATCCATAAATTTTGTCGAGACCACAATTTCTCTTAGGCGCATTTTGTTTTCTCTTGCAAATCAATCCAATAATTAAGGTTGGTATGTATACCTACCTCGCAAGCATTTTAATTTTTAAATAGCAAAAGCTCTCTGCTTCTGGGCTGACAGGTTGATAAAAAATCCTCACAAAAGGACAACCTGTCCGGTTCGCCCTTTGTCAGTCGTCCTTTTATCACGTGGCCATTTTAAAATACTAATTCCAAATAAAATTAAATCTTAGGGGCTTTGTGATAAGATTTACAATAGCGAGTTATTATATTATACATACTTATATGGAAGGTGGTTTTCTAAATCTGGAAGTAGGCCAGTTTGCATCAGATCGCAGTCCAGTGACGCGATCACACGTGAAATGTGATCATGGACAATTAATTCCTGTCCTACTTACAGCTGAATTGTATCCATTATGAGTAGAATGCCTACAGCTAGCTACAATGGCGGATCCAGGGGCCCAATTCTGCAATATGCCATGCGACCATATATGTCAAATTTTGTCTGTGGGAGATGGCAGGCGGTAAATGCGGTTGTTAGAAAACGCTATCATTGTTAAATGCCTGTACTTCAAAATATATAAATTCTCCTCACCTCTCCTAATCGGGGTTTAATGATACCACTCTTTGAAAACTGTTGGACTATAGTTTATTAATGAGCTGAATATTTTAATATTACAAAAATATGCGATTACTTTAGAAACAACGCATTTCTAATAGAAAATAACTAGATTATTATAAAACATATAAACTACGTATTAAGTCGGTCGTAAATTAAGTGAAACTTCAATATCTAACGATCTACCAGAGTCGACAGATTTCTTATTAAGTAATACTTACTACTTAAGATGTCAGCCTACTTAATCAGCTACATAAGCTTTGATTAAGTATTAATATTATTTTGGCTGTATAAAATGCTATCATTTTCAATTTGCAATGATAGCATCTTTGGGCCCCGAATCTGCTAATTACAATATAGGAATGCTATTACAATGGGCGATGATTGAATGGCAGCATTTTACCAACACAATAATTGGAAATTCATTGTATTTACCGTGAGTGTTCCGATCCGTACTAAATTTACAATTATTGTTTTGGAAAAATGCTTAGAATATTACGAATAGTGCCAATTTAATCCAATTTTCACTATTCATGGACCATTGTAAATAGCAGAATTGGGGAAAATAAAAATTCCGAGCTCATTCGCACAAATTTCGTTGTTCGTATATCATAAGCTCCATGTAGGTATATTTCTCTGTAGTCGTAAACAAGTTACCAAATCGATCGATAAACGTAACACCTACGAAAATACTGTTCAGCATACTGAGACACTTTCGAGTCCGTGAGCAGCAATCTAAAGACCAACATTATTTATTTTGGAAGAGGAAAACATTATGGCATTTTTTACGTTTAATAATTGCCTGTAAATGTCCCTTAGGTTAACGAAAGCCTCTTACCGTGTAAAGAAGTATTGACAAATTAAGATCATCGCCATATTATTATCGAGATTGCCGCTTTAGCCAGTCTGTTGCACAGTTGCACTTAAAAAATGTTTTATATCCTTCCTTGGTGTCTAAGCTAGCACTATACCATTTGAATAAAAAAAATCGATCACGTGGTTTAGCCGTGAAAGCTTAGCGCAAAAACAAACACAAAAAGACCAGACAGATCCATTTATTTCTAAATTTATTCTCTTAAATTGTGTATTCACATATTAACTTATTCATAACATATTAACTTCGGAAAAAATATTCGCATTATTTATTATTTCATAGCGTTTTCCCTATAGCAAGAAGAAAGTCTACCAGCTTCTGTTAATATGTGCAAATCACGTTCAAAATTATACGTTCGTCGCCGTTTTATCTCAAATCAATCCGTTTATGACGCAGAATAATTTAAGAGAAATTTAAAACTTAAGAACACTTTGGTTATTATTATGCTTACAGCATGTTTGATGTATATATTACTTATTACACAAAATAATATTCCACAAGGTAGCATTTACTAAAAGTCGTTGAGTTTATGTGTTCTGAATATTGCCAACATACTAATTTCAATAACACAAAGTTATTCAACTTGTCATTTTCAGTAATTGAATTTAGAAGAACTTTTACAAAGTTTTAGATGTGTTAGGTGCAAACTTAGCAAAAGTAAATTGCGAGCACATACTTTCAAGAAGATAAAAACTTTGAATTATTTTCATAATGTACTAAAAGTGTATAAAAGATTTTGTGACATTAAAACAATGAACTAATAAACACTAAATCAATGTTAGTACCTATCAAAACTTTATATTTTATCACTAGCCATTTTCTAGACATTAATTTGTATGTAAGTACAAGGGCTATGAATAGCATACCCATTTCTTTTTTTTTTATATTGCCCACTGTGTCCCTATGCCAGTGAAATTACTTGAATGGCAAAATTCCAATGACTATTTTGATTAAGATTTGCATAATTACCCACTATGGAAGACAAAACTGTAACTTTTTTAAGACGAACGACCAGAGAGAAATTGGTATTTTCTTCTATTTTGATAAGTTGTGACCACAGAAATCTAAATAACAAGGTAATAGAAGTGCCAACGCCGCGTGACCTTGTCGCCACACTGGTGTCCTGGACGACACCAGCGCGCGAACTTACGCTCAGTCGCTCGCGGAACGTTGTCACAGCAAGAACCACTAAAAATGGTGTTTTGCGGCGTTTCTCAGGCTGGAAATTCATCTGCATCGTGTAATAACATAAATAAATAGATAACATTTTATCGGTAAGTAAATTATTGCAGTAATATTGATGTTATTGCAAAATTAAATTTCAAAACATAACCTTCATTATAAACCATATGAATATCGCACCATCCTGCAACAATTGCATTCTTTACTAACCATTGCCTCTGCAGTAAGAGACTTACGGAAATGCACCGTTGTAAAAAGAGAAATGTATAACGAAAAATAATATTTTCAATACGATCGTATTTATAGTGGTACGGCCGCACAAAACTGTCGGAAATAGTGATGTGGTTAAGTGCGGACAAATTATCCAAAATGAACATTGTATACGAAAAGTAACAATTTTAATAGTCGTTTGTTTTTGTTAACATATTATTGAATATATTTTTATTTCAGATTCCCACAGGATTGAAATAAATACAAAAGACAAGTGGATGTCTACCACGGGTAAACGAAATTGGTACCCTACAACTTAGGCCGAATATACACTATGAAATTAGTTGCATGCATGATAACTTGCCGCCCGCCGCCGCCCGCGCCCCTCTCCATTGTTACGGCTCGGACCGCGCTCGCAACTGAATGTTTCGAAAAGTACGCCTTGCGTTATAGCATAGCATTGAATAAAAATTGCAATTTAAATTTATCCAAATCTCATAAAAACCCATTTTTTTATTATGAACCTTTACTAGTCATTGGATACATGAACTGGGCTGCTTTTGTAAGACGACTAAAAAATCACCGTATATACCAAATCTACCTACCAAGTATTTCCTAATAATATTTTTTTTTGTCAACCGTCAATCCGCGATTTTTTTTTTGTAAGTACATATTATAATGTAATCCATAGAAGAATACAACAAAAAACATTGTCACTCATAATTTCGTCTTTCATTATATTTCGGACCCGTAGTCAATCCCTAGTGTAGTTTACGTAATCACTACGACTAATGCAAAAAAATGTAATGACTGTGTGAGTTAGTGAATCCATACAACGTCAAAGTCAACCTTATTGCAATAGATGTACGGCCTAGTGTTGTTTGCTTGGTCTTCTCGATGTTAATGTGTGCGTGATTGCGTAGTTATTTGCTGTGAATGTGTTGAAGCCCCGCCCACCGGCGACATGCGTTTCGATAGATCGCCGCGGTGTATGCCATTTCTATTACCTTGTTATTTAGATTTCTATGGTTGTGACATTGAGTAAAACAGTCACAAATTATGGTATTGATACTAATCTAAATTGGATAGGCAATTTATGACTCGTTAAAAATATGATTAAAGGCAAAAACACGTAACGACAAGTGTCGCCAAGGTCTTCATACATCACACATTAATTGTGATTCACACCATACAAGAATACAACAAATTATGTATTCCAATACCGAAACATTTTACAATACAATGGTCTTTCGAGTTTATATTCTATGCGATACTCTGAGTTTCCTTCGTTGAGTCATTTCTCATAGTCGTGATCCTGTAGAGTTAAGCTTTCTCAGAGAACAAAAATAAATTTAAGGAACTGGTGGAAGGAAGTGGAGGAAGTGTTAAAACAATTCAACATTTAAATGGATTGTTTAGCTATAACCATAGCCATAGCTGCAAGCAACCATCAATATTCTAATTAATTATCTTTACAGTAAGAAGTACCTAGATATTTCCGTCCACCCAGTGAATAATCTATTTAAAGGATGAAAATAATTATAATAACGTTAGAATTTTGTATAGTTATTTAACGAAACCAGCGTTTAGTTTTTTTAATTCTAGTATCGCCGATGATTTCCCAAACATTCAAGCCACACGCAAAAAAGACACCAAGACCCAGGACAAACATTTGTGGATCACGTAATCGCTTTTCCTACAAGGGGATCAAATCTGCGTTTAGTGTAGCGAAATTATATTCATGGAACATTAGACATGTAATGATATATGAGTAAGTACTTCCAGAAAGGACTCATCCGATGTCCGGTGTGAATGACTCACAATAAGTTAATATGATAAATCAACATACACTTTACATGATGTGGCAATTCGCACATATTATGTACTTACATATACCACACTCAATAAGTCCGTCTTGTTTGATCAAATGTTTCACCACGAACAGTATAAAATTTGGCATGCAAAAATTAATGTAGTTTGATTTTAAATTTCATATATTTCGTCGATTTTTTTATGGTTTGGCTACGATAGACTTCTTCTGATCGTAGTTTCAGGGGTGAGATGGTAGGTGTGATTATTTAGCTGTCTGTTTAACGCTCTCCTATGTAAATTAAGATGCCTTAAACAACATGTGCTTCAAAGATTTAAGACTACAGTAATTAAGTAATTACCTACGTAAATGTTTCTATGCCTATGTCATGTCAGGTCCATGTAAGACTGAACCACCTTGAAGACGTTGTTTTGGAAACATTAGCTAGTGATTGTTTTGTAAACTTTTACTTGGACAATGTCATAGCGTAACGTCGGATAACGACGTAAGTTTGTAAAACGAGTTCTTTAGAAATAAATAAATGTGTAACTTATTAGTCATAGGTCATAACTTACAAGGAACTGAATTACTGGTCCCTCGAGTCAACTGTATTGACTCATCGTCGTAGTACGCATGCGCGACGGAGCCGTGACTCACAACTACAGCATTATGTCCCGCCATCGCCGGCAGAGCCCGGAACAGATTAAACGCTGTTTAATCAGCTCTGTCTAAACAACTAGCGTGTAATGCCAGAGGTTAAGACATCGTGATCTCAAACATTACCATTACAGTACCATTTCTATGAAACTTTCATCCAATCTTTACAATTTAATGATAAATAATCAGAAAGTGTTCGCAGTCAAGTTCTCACGTTTTTTTACAGATCAGTATTGCTGTACCCAACACTGCAACTGATGTTTCTTTCTAGACTTATTAGTCCACGACCGATAGATTTTAGACAGTTAGATAGAGAACACAAATTAGTAGTCTTAGAGAATGTGTAAAGAGGGCGCATTATTTACGACCTTTCTCATTTTACAATGCTTACAAAACTAACAACCCATCGGAAATGCGTGTCTAAATGTGCCTTTGTGTTGAGGCAACAGCAGAATAAGTACCTACTAACTAGTTCTCCGACAACCCTTGCCCGTGTGCGTCACAGCACTCACAGCTAATGCAAGGGACAGTAGAATGACTCCAGTGAATGACTCATTGTCGCGATATTCAAGTCTACACGACCCCGAGCTTTAATATTATTCAAACATACCTATTAAGCACAAAATATATTTTTATTAACGGATTTGGATATCTGTTGTCCTCAAGCCAAAGAATTTTGCTAAGAGGTAAGTATTTGAGGAAGATAAATTAGAACGTGTTTGATTAGTTTGATTGGCGGATTTCATTGAATTACCATACGAGATTTATAATTAAATGCTTACATAATTAAAAATGCGAAAGTTTACACGAATATTTTACATATTTGTATACATAATATATTAATGGTTTCCAGATTTCCCATTGCGGTTAATTTATTAACTAAGTAAGTAGGTAAATTATAAACAAACATAAGTGACTTTTTTAATCTGTATTTAATAAATACATATTTTACTACATAAATAGTATTTAATAAATATATATAACCTTTTTGTAAAATTACTCCGTACCTTTGAACGAGTCTTTTTACCATAGATAAGTAGGTACTATTTAGGGACGTGTTACAAATAGAATAATTTATACCTAAGGTCATAGATGAGGGCGAGGAGATAAGATACAGTGGCATTGACACTTGCGACCTCTTAGCGGCTCTTGAATACTCTTGATAGCCAGTCAATGCCTTGGGGTCAACGCAAACAGGCGCCAAGCCGGTGAACTGCACGACAAGTAATCAAACAATTTAATAAATTTATTACGTTTTTGGCTTATATTTACTATTTTTCAGTCTGAGAATAATGATTAATCAATGTGTGAATGAATCTCAACTATTCTTTACTGCCAAGTGCCTACGTAATGGCAAAACGATGACTTATCTCGAAAGGTCAATGACTGAAGAAAATATAACCTTTTTGAAATAATGTGCAAATACTGAGTTTTTGTACATTTTATAAGATTTGGTTTTGGATATGTACGTATAGTAAGTATATGGCACGAAAAAAAAGAGTAGGTACCTACTTATTCAGTTTACTCACCTAAATAGTTTATTGACTGCATCGACTGATCTTAATAAAAATCTGAATAATAAATAGGTAAGCACCTAATTAGATACCAACTGTAGATATAGGTACATTTTAAAACAGATTAATTTAATTTACAATTCATGCATCGAGTCCCGGAAATTTGAAAACAAAGCAGGTAACTAAATACATATAGGTAGGTACCTAATACCTACTTTTTTATCAATTCTGTTTACATACTATACCTGCCTTAGGTTCATAGCGCTACTGTTCCTACGGTTACGGCCCTTATTTCGTTTCCACCTAGTTATTGATCTAATATCAGTAGGTAATAGTGGATACATCTGGAGCAAACCATCACTTATAGTATCTATTTGGTTTTACTTCTGCCAGTGGCAAGTAATCGAAACGAGAAATGTAAATACCTACCTAGGTGAAAAATATTAAGCTGCTCAAAAATTAACTAAGTAACCAAGTACTTACCTAGGCACCTACAGGTAATAAGGAATATTTAGGAATAAAGACGGACAAATTTTCTACAACATGACTAACACAAATACACGCAAAATTACTAGAAATGACTTTGCAAAGACAACCTTCATAACTTGGTTCATTTTAATGCCGCCTTGCAAACGATATTGAATGGAATCGTTTCGCTACTAAACACAAACACAAACAAAACTTTGTACTCGTGTTTGTGAACGCCATGTACGTACGTCGTACAACGACCGTTGCCGCAGCCCACCAATCAGAGCTCAGGATTTTACCGATTCCCATATATAATAATAATAATAATAATAATCTTTATTTCAGAACAATGTCCATACATAATTACAAAATAATAAGATTTATAGTAAAATTTGTGCGCGTATAAATGCTTTCAGGATGTCTGAGTCCTGCTTTTCCGCAATAACCTGCAGGATGCTGTTGGTGCTGCTCCTGACCCTGCTCAGTAGTGATACGAGCCGCTTGCGTATTACCGCGTGGAAGCCGTCTACCCTGGCTTCCGCAAACATACCGGAGGCACTGCAAAAACGGGGCAACCCCAACAACATCCTAAACCCGTTGTTATATTGGACACGTAAGGCATTGAGCGTCCTCTGCGTATATCTGAACCACAGGCTGCACGTGTAGAAAGTCTGACAGTAGGCTTTAAATAGAGTGACTTTAACTTGTTTACTACAACGCACAAACCTGCGGGCCAGCATATTACTTCTAACCGCCAATGCCCTACGTTCCCGTTCTATGTCAACCTGGTCCTCAAGGTCCTCTGTAACGTAATGTCCAAGATATTTAAACTTTTCTACCCGTAAGGCCATCGGTTGCGGCAAGCGGGGAACTTGGGCGAGTCCATTTCTACGGAAAAAATAATTACATTCCTTTTTCGAATAGTAACAATTGCTTGACATTTGTCAGTAAGGTCTGTCAGCGGGCGCATTTTGTAGGTCGTTTTGTTAGTTATCGCGGCGTAATTAGTAGGAAAATTTATATTATTTGGCACCTACAGAGGTCCATTGGGCGAGTCGATTGAAGTCGCGGGGCGCCGGCGTACGGCGTATTCTAGTGAAGCAGATCGACCGACCTCCACGAGCGAGCGAGCAACAGAAAGAAACCAGCCGGCATTCATTTCTCACGGTTCGCGAACGCTGCGGTTATTGTCTCATCTCTATCGCGTTTATTACTGGTAAGTGATATCTATTTAATATATATTTCATCGTTTAATATAAGTTCACGTCCAAAATTGTGCTTTGCAAAATTATAGCATAGATATAGCATTAGCGTAACATTTTCTTGCTAAAATGTAATATAATTTTGCAAAATACAATAGTTGACAACTGTATCAGAACATCTGTCATCTGTCACTATCGAACTTAGGATTGCTACTGTGTTAAGTGTTTGCACAATTCGCTATCTGCATCTGCAGTGTGTAACGTGCGTGGTTGTTTTTTTTGGAATCCTGCCAATACAACCTATGGTGGAACTTTCGTTATCATTATCTTTAGAAAACGAGTTATCATCTGTACTAACTGCATTAAATACTAGTAAGTAGTATGTTAAATGTGTTTGCGATACTGTATGAAGCGTCTGTCTGATCGCTAAATGTTCAATGTGAGCGTTCCTTGAGATCTCGTCGTTATCAAGTGGCGCGCTATCAGCGGCGGGGATGCGCGGGGTGCGGGGGCCTCGCGCAGGCTCCCTGCAGCGGAATACCATATATGGCCACGAAAACTCATGTATTGTGCCGTACTGTGCGATTGGTGGAGAAGTCGGCGCAGCGGGGTAGGGGCGCCCCGATAACCAGCCTCATTTATATACTCTGCCTGCCGCGCTCGCCGACATTCCACGAAGTGAGCTCGAGCAGTGGTGTTGTGCAGCATTACCGAGGCTGTGCAATAGCGAGTTAATTTATTTATTTAATAGGACTATTTAAATTAAAAGTAAGTTGATACAGATGTGGTACTCCATTTTTTGTGATGTTTAGTGATTTTGTGGCGTGAGGAAATAGTGCAACCTTGTTAGTGTGTGCGGGTCAGTGACACGTCGTTAGGGTTGGGCCGCGTGATGCCGCACCGGCCGGGAGTCTGGGATAGCCGGTTGCGGTAGGGCGTGGTCGCCCTCTATCTCTTACTGGCACTTACCATAGTTTAACCTTTCGTGTGATTGACCCACGCTCGTAATAATTACCGTCGTATGCACGGCCGAAATGAAATGGCGCGAGGAAGCGGCGAGCGTTCCTTTGTATGTGTGTGTAAGCATTTTAAATTTCGCGCCATAACATAGACCGGTGATACAGGATGTTTATTTTTGATTGTTGAAAAATCTTTAATGCTGGATTAGAAATAAAAAACGTGTACAAAATTGTATCTTTTTATTTATTAAATTATTAACAAACATTAAAAGTTGTTCCTTATAATTAGTTACAAATAAAAAAAAATTAATTGGTTTATTTTAATCTAAAAAAATTTCCTTTCTTTTTTCTTTTTATTGTCTTTTTAAATCTTTTCGTTTCCATTCCTTCTGAATTTTTCAAGATCAATTATAATTTACGTCGCCTCCTTCTATTCAAAATCTGATCTTGCAAAATTTATAATTGAAGCAATGGAAACAAAAATACTTAAAAAGACAATAAAAATAAAGGAAAAATTTCTAGGAAAAGGATAATTTTCTAAATAATGACAATAACCATAGAATAAAAATGACCACTTTACGGAAAAAGGAAGGGTAATGAGTTTGACACCCTATGTATGTATGTATGTATCTGAATCGGTTGTTAGACCGTAGCTCAAAAAGTACTCATCAGATTTTGACAAATGAGGTGTCGATTGATTCGTCTTAACACCAGGAGTGTCATAGGCTAGTTTTTTCTATAAAAAATAGGCTACTTTAAAAAAAAAGCCGATGAGACAGAAAAAGTTGCACTAAATAAATTGATTTCTTCACAAATAACGTACTTGCATTAGTTTTGATTCAATGAGTATTGAAATACCATTTGGCATTACAAATATTACTTAAAATAAATAAAAAATAAAATAGCAAAGATTGAATAATTAGAAATTGTTCGACCTGCTAGCGCCATCTCTTGTGTGTTGACCGTATTATTTGGAAATGCTCTAGACACGGTATTTGTCCTGAACGTGAAGTTTGAGTAATTGTCACAAGCCACCAAAAAGAGAAAAATAAAAATAAAAGTTATAAAAACTAAAACCCGACTACGGAAAAAAGCATCTGAAAAGTATGAAACAAGAATATATTCCAGAATCAACGAAATACGGTATAGTGAGCATCTCCAGGTTATGGCCGTATTCGCATGCCGTTATGATTTATGCGTGCTTATTTAAGTGCTTACAATGGCATGCGACTACGGCCATAACCTGGAGATGCTCACTACCGTATTTCGTTGATTCTGGAATATATTCTTGTTTCATACTTTTCAGATGCTTTTTTCCGTAGTCGGGTTTTTTTGTGGCACGATGTTAGTTATACCTACATTAGCGACAAAATTTTATAAATTTTCGAGAGTGTGGTATTCAATCCAACATTGACCGAGACAAAGGAACTTCTGACACTTCTGGCAAACGGTGTTAACTTCTTTCCGTATTTTTTTTAAGGAGCAACGAACGCAGCGGTTTCTTTTAATTTTGTTTCTTTTGCTCCCCGCTCGATCTTCTAAAGAATCTGCATAGATTGGAAAGTGATTATCACCATCTAAGCGGAGAAGAGCAGGAGGATTTATTAGCCGAGATAAGGTCAAATTTGGGTATTTCTGAGCCAGTTGCTCCGCCAATTTATATCTGAATTGCCTGTGGCTGAGGGGATTTGTGCTGTTCTCGCGATGTATGATAAAAATGTTCAAAATGCTAACATTTATTAGCCGTTTGAACACTTTCAAGTACCATTTCATCCCCCTTTTGCGTTCCATTAAGTACATGGACAGCATTTGATCTTTTAAATCTACACCGCCCATGTACTTATTGTAGTCGTGCACAACCACAGGCTTCAATATTTGTTGTCCTGCTCTTCTTCCAGGCAACATGTCCGCATTGTGGTAAGTCGACACTGTGGTTACTAATTTAACGTCTTTCCAGGATAAGACAGATACGTCACCACAGTGTCTACTTACCACTGCTGCTTTTTGAAGTTTCCTTTCGTTGAGAATTTGTATGTCCCTCGGTGTCCCCATTCTTCGCCTGTTCAGAGTTCCGATGACATCGGTCTTATTCAACTTTAAAAATCGTGTCAAAGTAACTGAATTATAAAAGTTATCCATTACAAGACAGTGACCTTTGTTGAGGAATCTTTGCATGAGCCTTAGCACCACTTTCGCACTTGCGCTCGTAAAGCCATACAAGGAGTCCTCCGCAGAGTCCCCTGTCTGTGGATATTTTTTTCCCGTGTAAACCTCAAATTTGAGCAAATAGCCTGTAACCGCCTCGCAAAGTTCATAAAATTTGATACCAAACCGTGCTGCTTTTGTACGGATACACTGAATCCAACTCAAGCGTCCTTTAAAAAGCAGCAACGATTCGTCAATGCTTATTTCTCTGCGAGGCGTGTACATGCTATTAAACTTTTTATTACAATGGTCAATGATGGGTTGTATCTTAGCAACTTTACGATCGGAACCATGAACACTGATAGTATTGTTATCGACAAAGTGCAGGAAACGCATGAGTAGCCAGTACCGTTTTATACTCATAAGTTTACGAAAACCTGGCATGGCCAGGGTACCCGTGCTCCAGTATTCACTCACACGTCCTGCGACCATCAGCGACATAAAAATCATCACCGCAAAGAGCTTGTACAGCTCATCAGTAGTGGTTTCTACCCAATCATTTAATCGAGAATGCGCCGAGATACCGTCCGGTAACTCGGATGCTTGCGCTATCGTTTGCCAGGCATACTCGTTGGTCTGTGCCACAATACTGTTCATTATATCGTGATCCCAAACATGAGTGAATAGCTTCAGAGGATCTGTTTCCTTAATATTGGGACCTCGCTCGCCTGCCTGGGAATAAACTTCCGGTTGACCTCTAAATGTACTATAATCGCTTGACCAATTGAAAGATTCAGACAGCCTCTCGTGTTCTTCGGGATCTTCCTCAACATCTTCGGCTGTCTCTTCCAGGATAGCTCGAAGCTCCTCCAGCGACATAGGTTCCTCCTCTTCCTCACTGCCCGAATCCACTCTTAGCTCCTCGCCTAATGGCCCACTGAGTATCTACAAGAGTAAATTGCCATTTATGATAATTCTTTTTGATAATGTGACAAATATAATCATATTCATTTATAATTAATCAGAGGGAGAATGCGTGCAAAACTCTAAAAATAAAAAGTAAAAAAAAATTGTTAAATATCTACCTCGGAATAAGACATATCAAGGTCATGAGGCCTTTGATTAGGCTGCCAATCATAATCGTCGTCATCGGGAAAATGTCTTCCGGTACCCTACAAAGATGAAAATTGAAAAAAATATTTACTTGTTAGAATTCCCTGATTAACAAAAATATTTGATACAAATATTTATTAGCAGCATACCACACTTTTTGAAGTGCTGGCTTCGGGAAGCCCGACGTCGTCAATAATTCGGTCTGGCTCCATTACCTACGGTTATTTAGGATAGATTAGTTTTTTATTTATTTATTTATTTCAATGATGACAGAATGAAAGAAATAAAAAAAAAAATCTGTACCAGTTAGTCAATTATGCCATTTAATAGTTTATTGGACGACGTAGATCTTGCCTAGTACCTTCTTGTGTCCACGTAGAGAAAATGAGTTAATTTGATTAAGAAATCAATTTTATTTTTGAAAATAAAAACATATTCTTCTTGGAATGATCTGATCAATGAATTTAAAAAAAGAATCAAATTAAAATTAAGAATTTATGAGCAACATTCGTCTGGGGGATAGTGATCATATACACTATAACCACATTTGCACCAGAAAAAATTTGATAGTAGAAGCCGACGAATTGTATTTCTACTCATGATGACACGGAAGTGCCTTATGGAGTTATTAACTTCCGTGTGGCAAATATGACAAATATTTTCCCGCAAGAAATGGGTTTCCTCCCATGGCCACATACACTCTCCTTTATAGCAAGAAATATAGTCGCGTTTATGCAAAAACCGGTCAAGATCCAGGACCACAACCATGATGAATTCCTAAAAAGAAGAGAAAACCACTAATGACTTATTGATACTTTCTGATATTTATTGCTTTCGCTTTTATAATATTATAAAGTTAAGATAGATACGCGAGAAAAACCGTGTGCAGAAAAATAGTTACGAAAACTTGGACGAAACCATATGAAACGCTAGTAGTTTTACGTGAGCGAAATCGATTAACAACACCAGTTATTTTTTTTTTTTTTATATCATGAGCATGTATAGTATCGTTTATTAGTAAAAAATATTGAAATAGTAAAATAATATTGTTTTTTTTCATCTCGTTTCATTCCATTCCATCTCAT
>NW_020799598.1:0-19473 GCF_003590095.1 Trichoplusia ni
TCTGTGACTTTGCTCAGCTCTGGTGATTATAGTCAAACATAGATTTACTCATGCTACTGTAGTCACCATTCGCTGCGTCCTGACTAAGTGCAGCGGTTTGATTGTATCCGTGGACGAAATTAGGAGTGAAACCGTACTCGCATTGATCTGGAAGTAGATCTTCTTTGGTAAATGAAATGAAAAAGCTGAGATCGTCTTTGAAGAACCAATCAGCGTGCTTGATGAGTAACTCTACGATACAGTTGACGGCTGTTGTGATGTTCATGTCGAAGGTGCTCTCGTCAGCTGCCCACAGCAGGTTGGGAGCGATCACGATGGCTAGGTTTGAAGGAGTCATTTTATTCGTACTTTGGTTCTGAGTCAAAGCGGACAAAAACTTGATGAGGTACCTAAGATTTTGGAAGTTAGCCTCTGGCAGAAGGTGTATGGCTTCCCAGAGAGCGTTCAGTCGAGTTTGTTCTGTGGGCTGTCGAGAGGCATTCACGAAGGTTTCGTAAAGGCGGTACGTTAGTATGGGCTCGGGCAGCTCTCGGAGGTAGCACTTGAGGACGGATGCCACAACATGCATGTCTCTGTAATCTCTCGGTAGAGGGACGTTGAACAAGCCTGCATCTAACGATAATTTCATTCTCCTCACCTTCGAAGAACCTGGAAAACGCATGATTGCATTCATAAGTTATACTTGCTTGTTCACGCATGACTACAAGTAACTTTATATGTGTTACATTATAATATTGGATTTCAAAGGTAAATATGATTTTCTAAGTGATAACAGTTTACTAGTTTCTGCCTTACACGTCATTTATTACATCTTTGGAGGTACTTGGTTTCGGCTAGCCGACTCTTCATTGCTAATATTTATAATATACCAGAATACCATCAAATTCATGTCACACTTCGATCAGCAAATATCATTGGAAGTCATGTTATTTTATAGTCAAAATTTTAATTCCAGTTGACAGAATCAGGTATTCATCAAATTAGTTCACTATGTTATTAGGAGTTGACATCCAATTCAATTAGGGTTATATTTTCCTTAATAAATCATAAATACCTCCGGCGATCCTGAACAGTCCTTCCTCATTGAGGGCCAACTCGTGTAGAGTGCAGACACACAGCTCTATTGGGAAGGCGATAGTTCGGCTCGTGACTCGCAAGTGCTCTTCTAGAGGATACCCAAACACCGGCTTTGTGGAACTATCATCTGTAAAAGGGTGTTTCATTTAGGCAAGGTACTTTATACGATATAATATTGTGTGTATTTAAATTTTACGGTTGGCGGGCTGGACATGAGTCCTTCTGTGGTCCTTCAATATAGAGATGACAAGTGTTACAGGTGTAGGGGGCCGGTAGATTTTTAATTATTATCTTATGTAATTCAGTACGCACTTGCGCAATGTTCTTTCATGGTGATTTTAAAAAAATGTAAAGAATATATTATGCCAATGTTTTGCCAAGTAGGTGTCCGCTATTGCTTCCGTGATAACCAATACCTACTTGGCAAAACATTACCTAGAGATTACAAACTATACCCGGAACCAATTTTATTTAAAACGATCAAGCGTGTCAGCTTTCAAACGGGAACAAAAAGTAATCTAAGCATATATTATTTATAAAAATTGGACCCCTTGATGGTACAGAACAATCGAGGCACTTGTTATAGTAATACTTTACCCGGTAATCCGATTGTGAAGTGTGATATTGATCAGATAAGGTATATTAGTGTGATCCTAATACAACCTTGAAAGCTAAACTCGTTTATGTAAACAACAATTTCAGATTGAGTTATTTTTATTAGAATTTTTATATTTTGCTCCCTTTACAAATATGACTAAACGGTTATTGATAAAAATTATTCATCGATAGTGGTATTTGAGTTAAGATAAGGGATTATCTTTTGCCTAATCGGATATTGGATGTCCTGTGGGTTTTAACCTGACTATCAACTTGACAGTAAAAGTTAACAGGTATATTTTTATATCTCAATCCGTTTATAATATTACAAGAGAAGTTTCAACACAATTCTCAATCATTCGTTATAACACGATTACCAAACGATATCTACAGCTCTGCACAGTACGCAGTCACTTAACTAAATTGGTATTGTTCAACAGCGGAAGTATTATGCTGTGTCGACGACGGATGTGTACATTACAATGATTCGAAGGAAGCCAATATACATAATCTATTAATGGAAGATTTGCGAGGAGCGACACTGCGAACAAACTGAGATATTCAAGAAAGATTGAGGAGGAATAAAGATTTCTTTAACTAGTGAAGTTTTATTTAAACGTGTAAACAGACAGGGTCGATGAGGGTCTACTATTCCATCTTAAAGTTATATCATTATTGTGGGCACGGCGTAGAGCGATGTCTATTTTACACCAGCAATTACATTACTTTAGTGGCAGTAGGCACTCAGATTTTGTTATTCGGATTGTAGTTCGTAAATTAAACTTATAATATCAAGTACAAAGTCGTTGAATTCTAAAACATTATAGGTTAGATACCGCCATCTCTTTTTCACCTTTCATATTCATAGTCTAACAATATTAATCTAGAATATTTCAACCAAAATTATAAAGGATAATTCCGAATATTTCCAGTTTTACTCCCAAACATGGTATCGACATCCGTTTTATTGTATGGTAATGATTTGTGAATTATTGTATGAGGATGTTGTTGATAATATACATATGCATGCATATAATTATAGGAGTACAGGGACAAAGCCAATGACCAGTAACTGTTTAACTGAGGAAACTGTGTTTATATATAAATCAGAATAACAGTTTGCTTGCTAGTAATAATTAGTAAGCTGATAAATAACTGGTTTTTACTAATGAAGGATAAACTAATTACTTTTTTAGACCCATTAGCAGTCCACAGTTTATCAGTAGTGAGAATATATTATTACGAAAATCAATTTAAGGAGTTCAAATAAAGGTTCTCTCAATACTTTAGAAAACTAGAGATAGAAGCAGGATATAGCAAAACAAGGTTTGACTAAATTAGATAATAAATCAGTTAACTGATGTTTAATTATTACTATGTATTGTGAAACTAAAAATAAATGCATATTTAGATGATAGATGCAGAGTAGAGCAGTCACTATTGATAAAAAATATACTATCAACTAAGAATTCAGAACTCAATGTATGAATAGATCTCACACAGAGAATTTAATAATATTATGTTACATATATCAACTTCCATTGTGCTTGAAGTTCAAACAGAATTGAAGACTATACTAGAACACTTAGAAAGTAGAACAAATCACACATCACAGCTTAGTAAGGCACTATACTTACTTATAAACCTTTCCAGTTCTGGCACTGTGTCTTGTAGAGAGTGGAGGGCGGATTCATGGTAGGCCCTCTGTAGTTTGATGTATTGCAGTAGTGTGTGTGCCAGTTGGGCCTCCTTAGCGACAAGCGCGAACATGTCGGCGGCCAGGGCGTCTCGGGCGGCCTCAACACGTATCCCGACATCTTCGAGCTCTTCTCGTGCTGCATTAAACTTTGTTGGATTTTCTTCTTTTTGACGCTCTAAATGCTGTTTGGGAGTTGTATTGTTGATCAATAAAATGTTGTCTTTCTTTGGCTAATCATTTTGGCTTATTTTTTTTTTAACAAAAAGAGGTCCTATACATATTTCTTTCACAAGTTTTAAAATACAAATCATACACTTTCTCTCTCTTCCTCTGTGACATGAAGTGTTTAAAACTAGCAAGAGATATTTTTTCCTTTTATTACATAAAACAATTTTGAAGCCTAATTGTCTGCAGACTTTAACTACAGAACATAGATACCATATACACATTCAAAACTTATTTGAGACTTCTTTATTCTACAATTTGTATCTACACTTCCTAAATGAAACATAAACATGAATACAAGTTGCATCACCACTTGAAAACTACTACTTCTACTATGATTCTACAAATCTATTAATAAAATTGATATTGATCTGTTCAATACAGGGTTAGGTAAACTTAAAAGAACTCTGTGCAAGCCCTTTTTTGCTCATAATCCAAACTGATTATTTAATATGTCGCTACGTGCTTTTGGTTTGACCGACATACTGTCTGTATTTTTTATTTTTTTTTTGTTTTCTCTCTACTATCAGTGGAAACTTTTAATTGGCTTTAGTTTTGCTATAAGCTTGTTCAATCTTTGTTATTAGCTGTAAGTTTTCCTAATATAATAAAATAAATAAATAATATCTAAAAAACAATGATTCACAAATGTGTGTACCCAAAACTGACACAGATATCAATATCAAGCAGATAAGGTAACTGTCACAAACAGAGTTGTTCTTAAATTCAATGTTAAGATAAGTGATCAGTTTTCTTATAAGATATAACTCACATGATATCTACTGGCCGCCGTTTCCTTCTCACTCATGAGCCTGCTCAACTGTTTCTTGGTTTTCATGATAGCTGGCAAATCCTGGTCACTAATGGATGTTAACGGCGCACATACCAACTGTTCTACTTTTAGTTCATGCTCTGCTATTTCATTCGCCAGTAGTTTTTCTGTTTTACCTATATTAACATTAAGGTCAATAAGTGAGTAGTTGGAATAATTTGAGGAAAATCGTTTTCCTTTGAGTAACTATTTAAATTTTGAATAATGATTTGTTCACTTACCACATTCATATAAAATGTATTTTAAGATACTATCATCATCATCAAAGTTGCTGGCCTCCAACATAGACAACCCAAGAAGGTATTCTGGCAGTTTCTTTAGTCTTTTCTCTCTAGCTGCAGGATCCTGACCCTGTGTGCTGCCTGCTCCTGTCGACAGCCTCTTGCTGACAAGTTGTAAGGCATTTCTGAGGTGTTCCACTTTCCTATCAGCCGTTTGTAACTCATCTGTCAAGCCTTCTGCTTTACCAGATCTGTAAAAATAAATGTCTATCACAATTTGAAGTTAAATTTAAACTTGTAACAAACTATTCAAGAAGATCAAATAATACTTTTTCCTCATAATACTAGTCACAATATCGGTTCTAATGATACTGATATACGTGAAAAGATTACAATAACAACGAGTTAAACCCACAAAGAACTGAATCTTATCTGATAGGTAAGATAATATAAAATACGTGTATACCTTGAAAATGTTTGGTCGGCAAGTTGCTTAACCCTATAGAACTGTTTCTTCATTGTCACAAATCAATTTCGATGAAATTATTTTTAAGCTACAAGGTCATTGGACCCAATAGTAAAATAATAAAACGATCAAGATTTAGCTAAAAAGAACGTAATGTCAGAACATCAATGAGATCATCCTCATCAAAGAATGTTGCAGTAGATTTACACAAAAATTTGCTACACAAATTATCCAATAAGGCACTACATTTCCATGATTCACTTATAACACTATATTATCCATAATTAAATTGTAATTTTACGTATAAAGACACAGTAATAAAATACTCTCGATGAATCAGGAAAATAAAATAAGTTAATGCCTACAGATTAAAAATATTAAGTACACAAACTATGAAACAGATAAGCAAAGCTACGTAAGTAAAACAAAACGTAACAAAGTACAAGAAGATTTATTTATTTCATTGTAAATAAAATTCATTTAAATAAACTTTTCCCAAAGAATTTGCTAAGTTAACGTTAATTCCTGACGCAATTCCATTGAAATAGATTGAACACATTTGGTTCTATTCAGACGAAAAACATATGACAGACATCAAACAATCACGAAAATATCCAACGGTATATTATTAAAGGACAAAGATTTTCTTCCGAAAGGCGGATGCGTTTTCCTGAAAAAATTATTGATTTTTACTTAGAAAACAACAAATTTGGCTATGGTTTTAGTACTAGAGACAATCCAGAATCCATGATCAATGTCATGAATGTCAAATTGACAATTTATTGACAGTGAAACTGGTTTCGTGTCGTGTATTTATTTACATGCAAGAAACTAAGAAAACAAAAATTTCTTGGGCATTATTACATTGCTAAGTATTGTTGGTGGTGGGAGTTGGACGTGCATGTAATACATTGAAAAACTACGTCAACAATTCAGTTCTCTTTTTGATATCGGGCTGTTGAGTTCCAACGGTGATTTTATTTTATACGTATTTCGTTAAGTTTGTAATTTTATAATATTATTTTGTTAGGAGTAAATAGTATCTAATCTGCAAAAAAATCGAAAATTTGTAAATGTTATACTACTTGGATTTGGTTTTATGTTTGTCTTTACCGCATTTCAAACGATGGGAAATATAGAGGTAAGTGTTTTATATAGTAATTTTAAATATTTTCTTTCACTTTCTTTTTACCTTGAAAATGTAATGGACTCTAAAGGGTTTACTTGGCTTAGCCTCGACGCTTTTCGTCATGTAGGCACGCGATTTATTAATCACTGGTTATCTATTAAAGTGATCTTATTTTAATTAAACCTAAAAAAAAAATGTTCCATCTCCTAAACGCTTTGCTTTTACTTCTTTACTTACAACTTACACTATTATTTTAAAGAAATTTCTTGTGACCAACATCACAGTTGAACTCATTATTTCCTGGTTCACTCTTGTAGAAAGGATTCCACAAACACTTCAGTTGATCATTCCAAATGTCATAATTCAACCTTGATTAAACCATATTATGTATACAGTGTGTTATTGATCTAAGAATTAAAAATATAATTATAATTATTGTTGATGTGTTGGTGATATGTTTTTTTTTTAATTTCTCTTGTAATAATTACACAAAGAAAATGTTACATAAATTATTTTCATTTTTTGCAATAAATTCATTTTCTATTATTGCTTCCAATTTTTAATTGCAACATAGGAAATAAATGTTGTTTATTTTCTGTATGTGCAAGTGATGTTGTTGTGTCAAAGTTTTGATGTATCATCCAAAAAAGCCATTCAAATGTTACATAAAAGTAAGTTTTTAACAACACTTCACAGTTACTATTTAATAATATATTATGTTATTGTTTGCTTACAATATTAACAAAATATACTTGAGCTTTGAAAAAAAAAATACCTAAATGTGTGCAAGTGGGTATTATTTGTCAAAAAATGTAATTAATACATCCTAATGATTATTAACATTTTCAGTTTTCTGTTGATTCAAAAAGTTTATATTTTAGGTAGACTGTTTTCCAGGTGTTACAATAATGTCTCTAGGGTGAAAATTCCAATCTCATAATAAAACATTGTTTGTGTATACCACAGCAGTAACTTTAGCAATTACAACAATTACAATTACAAAAAAATGCTTTTTGCTTAATTTTCTGACTAGGTAAGGCATCAAGTAATTATTATGAATGATTATGAATGATTCATAATAATTTGTCTTGAATCAAAAGGCCAGTCCAGAAGAGACACTGCATTTATTTACTCATTGTGAAAAACTACAGTGTCTGGACTTTAAAAGAGGTGTGACCCCTGAGTTTGTTTCGACATTTCTTCTCAGGGTAGCCAGCTAGGAAATGTCGACTCCAGCTAGCTCAAAAAAATGACATGTAAAAGGGATAATGTCTATCCTATTTGCAGAATAAATTATTTCATTTCATTTCAATCACATGGATCATCAACCCCAGATTGCCACTAATAACACTGTACTATCATTGCACAGTTAGAAATCTAACAATTGTGGGTAGGCAGTGTTTGGGGCGGCCAACAATGGCGACACGATACGAATACCAATGTGTGGTGAACTTGATGTGGGTGTTCGTAGGCGTGTCAGATCGATATTCGCTGTAAAGCTTTTTAATGTGTAACGGCGAATGTAATGACTACTAATACCTGTACTGATACCGTTTTTTCACCATCTGAACAATGAGATCATCAATACCCCAGTTAGGCTTGTTAGTAGTTTTATTTTACCTTGCCCGCCTTTTACCCTAACTCGCGACTAATGTTAGCCTTCATCAAATATTGTACTCTAAATTCCTAAAAAAGTCTTTATAATTCGACGTGTAGTTTTAGACATTAGTACGTTCTAACAAAGGCTCGATAATTTTCCCGCTGCGCGTAGAAATTCTCGACTGTTATAATATAGATAGTTCATTGGTTTAAAATACTAAACTCAAGATCGCGTCCGAAACTAGTCGGGCTTCCCGATAATATGCGTGAGTAAACCGTTATTTAATAAATTCGGAAATCAATTTCTTTTTATGGATTCAGTGGCGTTATGATTTTTAAATTAAGCTTTTCGACAAAAGAACCGGGATTGTTTACCTTTTTAGGTACCCAAAGAAATAAAGTATACACTTAAACACTAGATTTCTGGTTGTAACACTTAAAACGTAACTACAGAATATAAATTATCTCTCTTTAGTCTCCAGTCGTCCTGAAGTTCTGAACTTGTTACACAATTGCAGTACCTATATCAGAATGATGGATTATCAAAAGCGGCTTTAAACTCAATGTAGTAATGAAATTGTTACAAATCTCGGCATTCGCGTCCTTGTTTACGTTTGCGAATAACTTTGTTTTAATTATGATAACGTAAACAATTAAAAGAGTCTTATTTTTTGTTTATTGTACGTAGTTCATGTATCTTAATGGTTTATCTGTAAGTATAAAACGAATGTCCGTATACTCTATATCAATCTGTACCTCTACCATGAGTTGCCATCGAAAACGTCAATGACGTTACTACAGTCGATAGCGTATAAACACGGATCGAATAGTTTACAATCGGACTCATACCATGAGTTTAAAAAACCTTGACGCGCTCGCTATCGAGAGCTCGATTGTATTGTAGTATTCGTGTTGTCATACTTGTCATGTTGTCGAACGTGCCTAACTTCACGCCTAATGTAGTTGTTTCTTTCTAACGTTGCTTAAAAGACAGAGTAAGATATATATTCCCGAAAAAGCTTCAAATCTACATTAATAATTTCATGCAGGACTACGGTAAACTCGATCGAAATCTTATATGAATAACAAAACATAAAAAAATATTGATTTTGAGTCGACAACATATATCCGCAGATTTCGGATTATGGAGAATTTCGTTAAATTCCGATGGCAAAAAACAAACCGCTCAAGTCGCCATCTTTGCCGTTTGAAGTTCGCAAAGTGTTTTTTTTTTAAATTATGCGGTTGATGTAGATATACGAACTCTTTTGATATCACAAATAGATGGACACTTTTCTTCTTGCTCTTTTGGGTTTTAGTAATTTTTCATTATAAATTGAAAGCGGTGTCGTGGGTACCTAGGAATGGTTATGTGGCGCAACTTTGGGGTACCTATGTCTTGCGATTGATCGCGATAGTTTTGTTGAATTGTTTCATATACCGATAAACTGTGCATCTATTGAAACTAATATATAAATACGAAAATTTCTCTGTCTGTCTGTCTCGCTTTCACGCCAATCCTACTGAACCGATTGTATTGAATTTGAGAGATAGCCTGATGGAAACGGGGACCACCGAACGCTATAAACTGAAGTCCACGTGGACGGAGTCCTGGGCTACAGCTAGCGTTTGAATAATCCTAATAATTTTAAACTTCATAGAGCATAAAATATTCAGTATATTTAATATAATTTAATATTACTTAATGAACTGGGTTCGGGTGGAGCCCTCAGTGAACACTGACTTATTTCCAGCGTTTCCTTAATAATGAATCTATGTGTGTATGTTTCATTGTAAAAAAGTGACAGCGTGTATTCAATGTAAATTAACTTTTAACTAGTGCTACTTGATTTTCATGTCGAAGGTGCTCTCGTCAGCTGCCCACAGCAGGTTGGGAGCGATCACGATGGCTAGGTTTGAAGGAGTCATTTTATTCGTACTTTGGTTCTGAGTCAAACGGACAAAAACTTGATGAGGTACCTAAGATTTTGGAAGTTAGCCTCTGGCAGAAGGTGTATGGCTTCCCAGAGAGCGTTCAGTCGAGTTTGTTCTGTGGGCTGTCGAGAGGCATTCACGAAGGTTTCGTAAAGGCGGTACTTAGTATGGGCTCGGGCAGCTCTCGGAGGTAGCACTTGAGGACGGATGCCCAACATGCATGTCTCTGTATCTCTCGGTAGAGGGACGTTGAACAAGCCTGCATCTAACGATAATTTCATTCTCCTCACCTTCCGAAGAACCTGGAAAACGCATGATTGCATTCATAAGTTATACTTGCTTGTTCACGCATGACTACAAGTAACTTTATATGTGTTACATTATAATATTGGATTTCAAAGGTAAATATGATTTTCTAAGTGATAACAGTTTACTAGTTTCTGCCTTACACGTCATTTATTACATCTTTGGAGTACTTGGTTTCGGCTAGCCGACTCTTCATTGCTAATATTTATAATATACCAGAATACCATCAAATTCATGTCACACTTCGATCAGCAAATATCATTGGAAGTCATGTTATTTATAGTCAAAATTTTAATTCCAGTTGACAGAATCAGGTATTCATCAAATTAGTTCACTATGTTATTAGGAGTTGACATCCAATTCAATTAGGGTTATATTTTCCTTAATAAATCATAAATACCTCCGGCGATCCTGAACAGTCCTTCCTCATTGAGGGCCAACTCGTGTAGAGTGCAGACACACAGCTCTATTGGGAAGGCGATAGTTCGGCTCGTGACTCGCAAGTGCTCTTCTAGAGGATACCCAAACACCGGCTTTGTGGAACTATCATCTGTAAAAGGGTGTTTCATTTAGGCAAGGTACTTTATACGATATAATATTGTGTGTATTTAAATTTTACGGTTGGCGGGCTGGACATGAGTCCTTCTGTGGTCCTTCAATATAGAGATGACAAGTGTTACAGGTGTAGGGGGCCGGTAGATTTTTAATTATTATCTTATGTAATTCAGTACGCACTTGCGCAATGTTCTTTCATGGTGATTTTAAAAAATGTAAAGAATATATTATGCCAATGTTTTGCCAAGTAGGTGTCCGCTATTGCTTCCGTGATAACCAATACCTACTTGGCAAAACATTACCTAGAGATTACAAACTATACCCGGAACCAATTTTATTTAAAACGATCAAGCGTGTCAGCTTTCAAACGGGAACAAAAAGTAATCTAAGCATATATTATTTATAAAAATTGGACCCCTTGATGGTACAGAACAATCGAGGCACTTGTTATAGTAATACTTTACCCGGTAATCCGATTGTGAAGTGTGATATTGATCAGATAAGGTATATTAGTGTGATCCTAATACAACCTTGAAAGCTAAACTCGTTTATGTAAACAACAATTTCAGATTGAGTTATTTTTATTAGAATTTTTATATTTTGCTCCCTTTACAAATATGACTAAACGGTTATTGATAAAAATTATTCATCGATAGTGGTATTTGAGTTAAGATAAGGGATTATCTTTTGCCTAATCGGATATTGGATGTCCTGTGGGTTTTAACCTGACTATCAACTTGACAGTAAAAGTTAACAGGTATATTTTTATATCTCAATCCGTTTATAATATTACAAGAGAAGTTTCAACACAATTCTCAATCATTCGTTATAACACGATTACCAAACGATATCTACAGCTCTGCACAGTACGCAGTCACTTAACTAAATTGGTATTGTTCAACAGCGGAAGTATTATGCTGTGTCGACGACGGATGTGTACATTACAATGATTCGAAGGAAGCCAATATACATAATCTATTAATGGAAGATTTGCGAGGAGCGACACTGCGAACAAACTGAGATATTCAAGAAAGATTGAGGAGGAATAAAGATTTCTTTAACTAGTGAAGTTTTATTTAAACGTGTAAACAGACAGGGTCGATGAGGGTCTACTATTCCATCTTAAAGTTATATCATTATTGTGGGCACGGCGTAGAGCGATGTCTATTTTACACAGCAATTACATTACTTTAGTGGCAGTAGGCACTCAGATTTTGTTATTCGGATTGTAGTTCGTAAATTAAACTTATAATATCAAGTACAAAGTCGTTGAATTCTAAAACATTATAGGTTAGATACCGCCATCTCTTTTTCACCTTTCATATTCATAGTCTAACAATATTAATCTAGAATATTTCAACCAAAATTATAAAGGATAATTCCGAATATTTCCAGTTTTACTCCCAAACATGGTATCGACATCCGTTTTATTGTATGGTAATGATTTGTGAATTATTGTATGAGGATGTTGTTGATAATATACATATGCATGCATATAATTATAGGAGTACAGGGACAAAGCCAATGACCAGTAACTGTTTAACTGAGGAAACTGTGTTTATATATAAATCAGAATAACAGTTTGCTTGCTAGTAATAATTAGTAAGCTGATAAATAACTGGTTTTTACTAATGAAGGATAAACTAATTACTTTTTTAGACCCATTAGCAGTCCACAGTTTATCAGTAGTTGAGAATATATTATTACGAAAATCAATTTAAGGAGTTCAAATAAAGGTTCTCTCAATACTTTAGAAAACTAGAGATAGAAGCAGGATATAGCAAAACAAGGTTTGACTAAATTAGATAATAAATCAGTTAACTGATGTTTAATTATTACTATGTATTGTGAAACTAAAAATAAATGCATATTTAGATGATAGATGCAGAGTAGAGCAGTCACTATTGATAAAAAATATACTATCAACTAAGAATTCAGAACTCAATGTATGAATAGATCTCACACAGAGAATTTAATAATATTATGTTACATATATCAACTTCCATTGTGCTTGAAGTTCAAACAGAATTGAAGACTATACTAGAAACTTAGAAAGTAGAACAAATCACACATCACAGCTTAGTAAGGCACTATACTTACTTATAAACCTTTCCAGTTCTGGCACTGTGTCTTGTAGAGAGTGGAGGGCGGATTCATGGTAGGCCCTCTGTAGTTTGATGTATTGCAGTAGTGTGTGTGCCAGTTGGGCCTCCTTAGCGACAAGCGCGAACATGTCGGCGGCCAGGGCGTCTCGGGCGGCCTCAACACGTATCCCGACATCTTCGAGCTCTTCTCGTGCTGCATTAAACTTTGTTGGATTTTCTTCTTTTTGACGCTCTAAATGCTGTTTGGGAGTTGTATTGTTGATCAATAAAATGTTGTCTTTCTTTGGCTAATCATTTTGGCTTATTTTTTTTTTAACAAAAAGAGGTCCTATACATATTTCTTTCACAAGTTTTAAAATACAAATCATACACTTTCTCTCTCTTCCTCTGTGACATGAAGTGTTTAAAACTAGCAAGAGATATTTTTTCCTTTTATTACATAAAACATTTTGAAGCCTAATTGTCTGCAGACTTTAACTACAGAACATAGATACCATATACACATTCAAAACTTATTTGAGACTTCTTTATTCTACAATTTGTATCTACACTTCCTAAATGAAACATAAACATGAATACAAGTTGCATCACCACTTGAAAACTACTACTTCTACTATGATTCTACAAATCTATTAATAAAATTGATATTGATCTGTTCAATACAGGGTTAGGTAAACTTAAAAGAACTCTGTGCAAGCCCTTTTTTGCTCATAATCCAAACTGATTATTTAATATGTCGCTACGTGCTTTTGGTTTGACCGACATACTGTCTGTATTTTTTATTTTTTTTTTGTTTTCTCTCTACTATCAGTGGAAACTTTTAATTGGCTTTAGTTTTGCTATAAGCTTGTTCAATCTTTGTTATTAGCTGTAAGTTTTCCTAATATAATAAAATAAATAAATAATATCTAAAAAACAATGATTCACAAATGTGTGTACCCAAAACTGACACAGATATCAATATCAAGCAGATAAGGTAACTGTCACAAACAGAGTTGTTCTTAAATTCAATGTTAAGATAAGTGATCAGTTTTCTTATAAGATATAACTCACATGATATCTACTGGCCGCCGTTTCCTTCTCACTCATGAGCCTGCTCAACTGTTTCTTGGTTTTCATGATAGCTGGCAAATCCTGGTCACTAATGGATGTTAACGGCGCACATTACCAACTGTTCTACTTTTAGTTCATGCTCTGCTATTTCATTCGCCAGTATTTTTCTGTTTTACCTATATTAACATTAAGGTCAATAAGTGAGTAGTTGGAATAATTTGAGGAAAATCGTTTTCCTTTGAGTAACTATTTAAATTTTGAATAATGATTTGTTCACTTACCACATTCATATAAAATGTATTTTAAGATACTATCATCATCATCAAAGTTGCTGGCCTCCAACATAGACAACCCAAGAAGGTATTCTGGCAGTTTCTTTAGTCTTTTTCTCTCTAGCTGCAGGATCCTGACCCTGTGTGCTGCCTGCTCCTGTCGACAGCCTCTTGCTGACAAGTTGTAAGGCATTTCTGAGGTGTTCCACTTTCCTATCAGCGTTTGTAACTCATCTGTCAAGCCTTCTGCTTTACCAGATCTGTAAAAATAAATGTCTATCACAATTTGAAGTTAAATTTAAACTTGTAACAAACTATTCAAGAAGATCAAATAATACTTTTTCCTCATAATACTAGTCACAATATCGGTTCTAATGATACTGATATACGTGAAAAGATTACAATAACAACGAGTTAAACCCACAAAGAACTGAATCTTATCTGATAGGTAAGATAATATAAAATACGTGTATACCTTGAAAATGTTTGGTCGGCAAGTTGCTTAACCCTATAGAACTGTTTCTTCATTGTCACAAATCAATTTCGATGAATTATTTTTAAGCTACAAGGTCATTGGACCCAATAGTAAAATAATAAAACGATCAAGATTTAGCTAAAAAGAACGTAATGTCAGAACATCAATGAGATCATCCTCATCAAAGAATGTTGCAGTAGATTTACACAAAAATTTGCTACACAAATTATCCAATAAGGCACTACATTTCCATGATTCACTTATAACACTATATTATCCATAATTAAATTGTAATTTTACGTATAAAGACACAGTAATAAAATACTCTCGATGAATCAGGAAAATAAAATAAGTTAATGCCTACAGATTAAAAATATTAAGTACAAAACTATGAACAGATAAGCAAAGCTACGTAAGTAAAACAAAACGTAACAAAGTACAAGAAGATTTATTTATTTCATTGTAAATAAAATTCATTTAATAAACTTTTCCCAAAGAATTTGCTAAGTTAACGTTAATTCCTGACGCAATCCATTGAAATAGATTGAACACATTTGGTTCTATTCAGACGAAAAACATATGACAGACATCAAACAATCACGAAAATATCCAACGGTATATTATTAAAGGACAAAGATTTTTTCCGAAAGGCGGATGCGTTTTCCTGAAAAATTATTGATTTTTACTTAGAAAACAACAAATTTGGCTATGGTTTTAGTACTAGAGACAATCCAGAATCCATGATCAATGTCATGAATGTCAAATTGACAATTTATTGACAGTGGAAACTGGTTTCGTGTCGTGTATTTATTTACATGCAAGAAACTAAGAAAACAAAAATTTCTTGGGCATTATTACATTGCTAAGTATTGTTGGTGGTGGGAGTTGGACGTGCATGTAATACATTGAAAAACTACGTCAACAATTCAGTTCTCTTTTGATATCGGGCTGTTGAGTTCCAACGGTGATTTTATTTTATACGTATTTCGTTAAGTTTGTAATTTTATAATATTATTTTGTTAGGAGTAAATAGTATCTAATCTGCAAAATGAATGAAAATTTGTAAATGTTATACTACTTGGATTTGGTTTTATGTTTGTCTTTACCGCATTTCAAACGATGGGAAATATAGAGGTAAGTGTTTATATAGTAATTTTAAATATTTTCTTTCACTTTCTTTTTACCTTGAAATGTAATGGACTCTAAAGGGTTTACTTGGCTTAGCCTCGACGCTTTTCGTCATGTAGGCACGCGATTTATTAATCACTGGTTATCTATTAAAGTGATCTTATTTTAATTAAACCTAAAAAAAAAATGTTCCATCTCCTAAACGCTTTGCTTTTACTTCTTTACTTACAACTTACACTATTATTTTAAAGAAATTTCTTGTGACCAACATCACAGTTGAACTCATTATTTCCTGGTTCACTCTTGTAGAAAGGATTCCACAAACACTTCAGTTGATCATTCCAAATGTCATAATTCAACCTTGATTAAACCATATTATGTATACAGTGTGTTATTGATCTAAGAATTAAAAATATAATTATAATTATTGTTGATGTGTTGGTGATATGTTTTTTTTTTAATTTCTCTTGTAATAATTACACAAAGAAAATGTTACATAAATTATTTTCATTTTTTGCAATAAATTCATTTTCTATTATTGCTTCCAATTTTTAATTGCAACATAGGAAATAAATGTTGTTTATTTTCTGTATGTGCAAGTGATGTTGTTGTGTCAAAGTTTTGATGTATCATCCAAAAAAGCCATTCAAATGTTACATAAAAGTAAGTTTTTAACAACACTTCACAGTTACTATTTAATAATATATTATGTTATTGTTTGCTTACAATATTAACAAAATATACTTGAGCTTTGAAAAAAAAAATACCTAAATGTGTGCAAGTGGGTATTATTTGTCAAAAAATGTAATTAATACATCCTAATGATTATTAACATTTTCAGTTTTCTGTTGATTCAAAAAGTTTATATTTTTAGGTAGACTGTTTTCCAGGTGTTACAATAATGTCTCTAGGGTGAAAATTCCAATCTCATAATAAAACATTGTTTGTGTATACCACAGCAGTAACTTTAGCAATTACAACAATTACAATTACAAAAAAATGCTTTTTGCTTAATTTTCTGACTAGGTAAGGCATCAAAGTAATTATTATGAATGATTATGAATGATTCATAATAATTTGTCTTGAATCAAAAGGCCAGTCCAGAAGAGACACTGCATTTATTTACTCATTGTGAAAAACTACAGTGTCTGGACTTTAAAAGAGGTGTGACCCCTGAGTTTGTTTCGACATTTCTTCTCAGGGTAGCCAGCTAGGAAATGTCGACTCCAGCTAGCTCAAAAAAATGACATGTAAAAGGGATAATGTCTATCCTATTTGCAGAATAAATTATTTCATTTCATTTTCAATCACATGGGATCATCAACCCCAGATTGCCACTAATAACACTGTACTATCATTGGCACAGTTAGAAATCTAACAATTGTGGGTAGGCAGTGTTTGGGCGGCCAACAATGGCGACACGATACGAATACCAATGTGTGGTGAACTTGATGTGGGTGTTCGTAGGCGTGTCAGATCGATATTCGCTGTAAAGCTTTTTAATGTGTAACGGCGAATGTAATGACTACTAATACCTGTACTGATACCGTTTTTTCACCATCTGAACAATGAGATCATCAATACCCCAGTTAGGCTTGTTAGTAGTTTTATTTTTACCTTGCCCGCCTTTTTACCCTAACTCGCGACTAATGTTAGCCTTCATCAAATATTGTACTCTAAATTCCTAAAAAAGTTCTTTATAATTCGACGTGTAGTTTTAGAAATTAGTACGTTCTAACAAAGGCTCGATAATTTTCCCGCTGCGCGTAGAAATTCTCGACTGTTATAATATAGATAGTTCATTGGTTTTAAAATACTAAACTCAAGATCGCGTCCGAAAACTAGTCGGGCTATCCCGATAATATGCGTGAGTAAACCGTTATTTAATAAATTCGGAAATCAATTTCTTTTTATGGATTCAGTGGCGTTATGATTTTTAAATTAAGCTTTTCGACAAAAGAACCGGGATTGTTTACCTTTTTAGGTACCCAAAGAAATAAAGTATACACTTAAACACTAGATTTCTGGGTTGTAACACTTAAAACGTAACTACAGAATATAAATTATCTCTCTTTAGTCTCCAGTCGTCCTGAAGTTCTGAACTTGTTACACAATTGCAGTACCTATATCAGAATGATGGATTATCAAAAGCGGCTTTAAACTCAATGTAGTAATGAAATTGTTACAAATCTCGGCATTCGCGTCCTTGTTTACGTTTGCGAATAACTTTGTTTTAATTATGATAACGTAAACAATTAAAAGAGTCTTATTTTTTGTTTATTGTACGTAGTTCATGTATCTTAATGGTTTATCTGTAAGTATAAAAACGAATGTCCGTATACTCTATATCAATCTGTACCTCTACCATGAGTTGCCATCGAAAACGTCAATGACGTTACTACAGTCGATAGCGTATAAACACGGATCGAATAGTTTAACAATCGGACTCATACCATGAGTTTAAAAAAACCTTGACGCGCTCGCTATCGAGAGCTCGATTGTTATTGTAGTATTCGTGTTGTCATACTTGTCATGTTGTCGAACGTGCCTAAACTTCACGCCTAATGTAGTTGTTTTCTTTCTAACGTTGCTTAAAAGACAGAGTAAGATATATATTCCCGAAAAGCTTCAAATCTACATTAATAATTTCATGCAGGACTACGGTAAACTCGATCGAAATCTTATATGAATAACAAAAACATAAAAAAATATTGATTTTGAGTCGACAACATATATCCGCAGATTTCGGATTATGGAGAATTTCGTTAAATTCCGATGGCAAAAAACAAACCGCTCAAGTCGCCATCTTTGCCGTTGAAGTTTCGCAAAGTGTTTTTTTTTTAAATTATGCGGTTGATGTAGATATACGAACTCTTTTGATATCACAAATAGATGGACACTTTTCTTCTTGCTCTTTTGGGTTTTAGTAATTTTTCATTATTAAATTGAAAGCGGTGTCGTGGGTACCTAGGAATGGTTATGTGGCGCAACTTTGGGAGTACCTATGTCTTGCGATTGATCGCGATAGTTTTGTTGAATTGTTTCATATACCGATAAACTGTGCATCTATTGAAACTAATATTATAAATACGAAAATTTCTCTGTCTGTCTGTCTCGCTTTCACGCCAATCCTACTGAACCGATTGTATTGAATTTGAGAGATAGCCTGATGGAAACGGGGACCACCGAACGCTATAAACTGAAGTCCACGTGGACGGAGTCCTGGGCTACAGCTAGCGTTTGAATAATCCTAATAATTTTTAAACTTCATAGAGCATAAAAATATTCAGTATATTTTAATATAATTTATTATATTACTTAATGAACTGGGTTTTCGGGTGGAGCCCTCAGTGAACACTGACTTATTTCCAGCGTTTCCTTAATAATGAATCTATGTGTGTATGTTTCATTGTAAAAAAAGTGACAGCGTGTATTCAATGTAAATTAACTTTTAACTAGTGCTACTTGATTTTAAATACTCTCTTGCCGACATGATTCTCACAAGAAATACTCAAAACTAAACAATTACTATAAACCGAATACCGTTTCACACCTTGTTTAGCAAGTGAGTTACTTAACTACAATCGTAATGGTATTTGTCGATACCATCTGTCAATTTGTGACTCATGGTACGTTTTCTTAGAGAAACCACCGCAAAACGTTACGCGCTCGCTACTCGCTGTCGAAGACGTTTTGAATGTTTCGATAGGTTTTATTTGTCAACTCATACTACCGATTTTAGTTTGTCAAGTGACCGCTAGGGGCGCTGTACATTTTGTCATAGATATTTTTTACGCAG